>NC_092803.1:88308113-88605613 GCF_040954645.1 Diabrotica undecimpunctata | reverse complement strand
TATACCAAGCCTTCATAGACCTCGAAAAAGCATTTGATAGAACCCCGCGAACCGAAATAGACAAAAGCCTAAGAAACAGAGAAGTAGACAGCAAACTCAGAAAAGCTATTATGAGCCTATACAAGAACACAAGAAACAGAGTAAGAACAGATAATATGGAATCAGAAGAGTTTAGAGTCAATGATGGCTTATGACAAGGAGGTGTACTAGGCCCCATCCTGTTCAATATTGTACTAGATGATGTAATGAAGGAAACTAGAGAAGAAACATCGAGACGACATAGAAACCTGGAAATGATACAGATAGCGGAATGCGCATTTGCAGATGACCTCGTTGTATTTGGAAGAAACGAGGACGCACTTAAGAGAAACCTCCAGATATGGAGAGATAAACTCGAAAAACGTAACCTGAGAATTAATGAAAGTAAAACCAAGGTCATGGTATGTGGAAAAACAGACCAACATACAAACATTAAAATCAATAACTATACTTTAGAACAAGTTGAAACCTTTAAATACCTGGGAGTGCAACTAGAGAGTAGGGGTACACAAGAAGCAGAGATAAACAATCGAATAGCAAACGCTTCCCGGATATACCACGTAATTAAGAGCACATTCCTATCGAAAAAAGAAGTATCCCAAAATGCAAAGATAGCTATCTACAACACAGTTTTTGTACCTATCTTAACATTTGGATGTGAAAGCTGGACGCTCACCATCAGACTAAAAAATAAACTGCAAAGTATTTCAATGAAGTATCTAAGAAGAGTACTAGGGGTGACCAGAATGGACAGGATACGGAATGATGAAATAAGAGAACGCCTTAAAGTCCAATCAATAGAGAAGAAAATCGAAGAAGCCCAACTGAGATGGTACGGCCACATGGTAAGGATGGATAAAAAAAGCCAAGTGAAACAAGTGTGGGAAGCGAGAAGAACCTTGAAAAGACCGAGGGGCAGACCCATGAAGACCTGGGACGATGAAATTGCCGCCATCCTAGACAGGAGAGGAGTCACCAAGGAGCAAACGAAGAAATTGGCAAGCAACAAGAAGAATTGGAGGAAGTTTGTATATGAAACCTAAAAAGAGACTTTACACCCAACACTTTAGGGTAGAAGGGTTATTGATTATATATATATATATATATATATATATATATATATATATATATATATATATATATATATATATATATATATATAATATATATATATATATATATATATATATATATATATATATATATATTTATATATATATATATATATATATATATATATATTTATATATATATATATATATATATTAGAAGCTATCGGATGTATGTGTGGGTGATATATAAAAGCTATTGTTTTGTGTTTATGTTTAAAAGTGATCATATTTAAGGTAAGCGATATTATTATTATTTAAATCTCTGTTTATTATATTATATATTAAATATTATTATTATTGAAACTTTTCTCAGTTCATTAATTTTGTACGTATATATGCCTAAATATCAACAACAATTTGTTCTGTTTGGATATAGGTTTTCTATTGTATTGATTGTGTCAAGTTGCTAAATACCTTTTAGTCGTTATTAGGATTCTTATTGCGGTTTTTAATATTACCTTACGGTTATACATACTATATTTTAATTGTTTGCTTGATATTTCATATTTTCACTTACACTATTGATCTGGTGTGTATCAAGCTATATTTTCTATGATCTTTGATGATCTCTGTATGTTTTTTATACAGAGTTATCAATAAATTTAATAATTAAACGACTGTCAGTACACTTGGAGTAATTTTTTGTTGGCGTATATACATTATTTTTAAACATTTTTATTGTTTTTATTTCAATTTTATGCTTAATATTTTTCCTGCTATATATATTATTTGTATTATGGCTTTTTTCTTTGTTAATATACCTTACATATCTTAACGTTGAATATTTGATGGTCCTTTACAGAATATAAAAAGAACGGTCGACTTATCGGACGTACATCAAAATCGGATAAATAACAACGAAGATATGATATAATGGTCTTTTGGCACGTTAGTTGGTTTGAACATAATTTATGGATGGTAAACATTCGTTGGTTAGTCTTCGTCATAATTGGATTATATCTGAATATCATTGTGAAATAATAATTGTTGTAGAAAAAATATAGTATGCAACAAATTGAAAAATAGTTATATTGGAGATTTATGTATAGTAGCGGATGTTTAGATGAGACTCGACTAATTGTACGTTCATTGGAGATCTGTGTGTAGTAGTGAGCGTTTAGCGAAGACTCTTGGCGAACTGTACGTTTAGTGAATAGAATTGTGTATAGTAGTGGTCGTTCAGATGTAGCTTGTAGAGAACGTTTAGGTCCTTATCGGTTTGTGATCATCCAACTCATAGCTATGCCGAGTAATAATCGTTAGTTGTTTGGTCATACTGGAATAATGGTATACATACTTTGGTTAGGCCTCGTCATAATGGATTATATCTGAATATCATTGTAAAATGGTAATTATTGTAGATAAAATATAGTATGCAACAAAACAATATCTTATATCAATAATCATATTTGTGAGTTGTGTATAGTAGTTACCGTTCGAATGATACTTGTAATGATTGCTCAGATGAGATTTATATATTTATGTATAGTAGTTGATGTCCTGCATTTCCCTCGTCTTTCCTGTGGTATCCAATACAATACTTTTTGTTATTCTGTTGTCGCCCATTCTTTGGACGTATCCATACCATCGTAGTTGTGATGTCCTCCGTTATTCTGAGTTTAACGCACATAAGTTCTGACGATTCTTTCATTTCTTACTCTGACAAATTTCGTTTTTCCGACAGATTTTCTTTAGTGATTGTTCTGTCCCATCTTGCGTCTGGTATGCGTCTGCTATACGTCTGATATGAGTTAGATTGTCTGATGTACGTCTGATATGCGTCTGCTATACGTCTGATATGAGTTAGAATGCGTCTGCTATACGTCTCATATGCGTAAGATAGCGTCAGATATACGTCTGCTATATGTTAGATCGCATTAGATATCTGTTAGCTGATGTTTAAGCATTGAAACTACGTTTTAAGTATATTAATATAGCGTAGTTGTCGTTTTGACGATGTCTTTGCGTTTGTTTTTTGTGATACCTTTTTAATTAGCCCATCCTCTTTCATTTACCGCTTCATACGTAGTAATTGAACCAATAACAACGAAGATACGATATAGTGCCGTTTTGGCAATGTTGCCACGTTTGATTTTATTGTTGTCATATTCGATATCCCGTCCTCTTTCATTTGACGTCTCATACGTTAAAATCGGACCAATAACAACGGGGACACAATATAGTGCCATTATGGCAATGTCTTTCCGTCTGTTTTTTATGTTAACGTATTGGATACCCCCTCCTCTTTCATTGATACCTTGCACGTTGTTGTACGTTGAGCTATTTAGACGTTACAAACTTAGTGTCCTTTTGGCAATATGCCGCCATATTTTTTTTTCTGTGTCTACGTATTCGTTGGCCCTTCACCTTTCGTTTGATGGCACGTACGTAACAATTGGTTCAATGGCAACAAATATATGATTTAGCGCCGTTTTGGCAATGTTGTCATGTTTGTTTGTTTCTCTGCACATTGCACGTTGTTGTACGTTGAGCCGTTTAGACGTTACAAGCTTAGTAGTCTTTAGGCAATGCCGCCATCTTTGTTTTTTGTGTTAACGTATTCGTTACCCCCTCCACTTTCCATCGATACCTTGCACGTTGTTGTACGTTGAGCCGTTTAGACGTTACAAGCTTAGTGTCCCTTTAACAATGCCATCATCTTTGTTTTTTATGTTAACGTATTCGTTAGCCCCTCTCGTTTCCATCGATACCTTGCACGTTGTTGTACGTGGAGCCGTTTAGACGTTACAAGCTTAGTGTGCTTTTGGCAATACGCCGGCATGTTTGTTTTTGTGTTAACATATTCGTTACACCCTCCCCTTTCCTACGATACCTTGCAGGTTTTTGTACATTGAGCCGTTTAAAGTTACAAGCTTAGTGTCCTTTTGGCAATACGCCGCCATCTCTGTTTTTTGTATCAACATGTTCGTTACCACCTCCCCTTTCCATCGATACCTTGCACATTGTAGAACGTTGAACCGTTTAGACGTTACAAGCTTAGTGTCCTTCTTTATTTTTTATGTTAACATATTTCCTCTTCTATCAAAAAATGACCAGAATGGACCTTAGATTTTCTTATGGAGATTTACATGGGAAAATGACCGATTTTGGCCCCGAACCGGTGCTGCCCTTTTACTACGGAAAATACTGAAATTGATTATGTTTTAAGGAAACAGGTAAGTTACTGCTAAAAAATATATTCATTTATTGTTCAGGAATTATTCCTATAGACAGGTTATGCTGTTATCTCATCAACAAATACATCCGACGAACGGTAAGTACCCTGGAAGATCTTTTTCGTAGATCATCAAGTGACAATTCTTATATGTCACACCATGTTAGATCAAATTTATTTTTTAAATCATCCTCAAGTCTAAGTATAACTATTTAAAAAATGTATTAGAGTGACATACAGACTCTCCCTGTATTTTAGGTCATGTATTCTAAAGATCAAAACAATTAGTTGGATTTAATTTAGCTCATATCAAAGCTTAATTTTTAGCGAGATATGGGGTGTCACGGTTTTAATTTGGTTATAGTTATTTTTATAGAAACTATAAGTTAATTACAATATTTTGCATAACATGTATTATTGGTCGGTTGTTATTGTCGAGGAATCTAAAGCCGGTAACGCTTTTGCTGTACCATGCAGATAGAGACACCTCTGATTCATGCATGTATTTGTGTTTCTGTGTATTTAATTTTGGATTTGGATTTCTTACTTTCTAATATTTATTTGTGAAAAACCGCAAGCGCAATTATTTTTGTGATATTTCGATTTTAAAGATTTAATTCTAACAAAACATGGTAGTGCAGAAAGCATTAAGATCTATAAACTACTAACTATAAAAAAAAATTGAATTATGCTACAATGGGTCCAACTGAATAAGCTTGACCTCGAAAACACATAGTATCTCTATGATCTAGCAGTTTTTAGATGTACTGTGTTTCTTGCATTTATATGCGTCTTAGTCCTTCAGATTTTGAAATATGCTTTGAGATTTTTGAGTTTTTTTTGACTACTTACTGCTTTATTGCGGTATTTTCAATCTCAAAACATAGCACCTGAATCAGGTTTCTCTATTTATTTTATGATTAAAAGCAGCTAACATTTGCTAGGGTTGGGCCTTTACATTTTAGGATTCCAATGATGACGAGGATACGAATATAAAAAAATATAAGACACGTAATTATCAAGAATTAAATTTTCCAATTAGTACAGGGGTTGAGGATAATCCTCAAGTAAATACTTACACTAGTATACAGGTCACTAAAACTTAAACGCCATATAAGAGAAAACCAGATCACTGTTATTTTTGTGAAACGAAAGTGTTAAATTTTAGTCGTCATATCATAAGAATACATCCAATGAAAATTGAGGTAGCAAAAATTATGACAAAACCAATCAAAAGCAAGGAAAGAAAACAACTATTCAATGCTCTTAGACGAAAGGGAAATTTCTTGGCAGAAGGCGGTAGCTGCTTTAAACTAGTTAGAGAGGGATATGTACCAGGAAGGGAAAAGTACCGAGTTTGCAACAATTATTTAGGACACTTTTTATCGAAGCTTTTATATCGACATAAGAAAAAATGTGCAAAAACAAATTCAGGTGCCAAAAGTACAACAATTTTCTCTAATATGAAGATAGATCAAGGATTAAAAGACGAAGTGTTTCCTCGTATGAGAGCTGATAAAATATCCTTGGAAGCACAAACAGATCCACTTATTTGTTAATTTGGACGCATCGTGAAAAACATTTTGTTAATGTCACATCAATGAAAATGAGGGAGTTCGCTAAAATTCTTCTGGAGATGCGAGTTTTGGAAACATCCATAACCACATTATTATCAGCCTTGAAACCAAATTTTTTTGACCTGTTTATACAAGCCGCAAAACGCATAGCCAAATATGATAAGGAACAAGATATTAATTTATCTCCAAACATTGCCATAAATATTGCAACTTCTTTGAAACAGTGTTGCGATATTGCAATTACGTTTATTTACACAAAGAATATGCCTAATTACTCTTTGTCCACTGCAACAGTTGAGGCAGATTTGAAAACCTTGATTCGTCTTTTTGACAGTAATTGGAGTTTTGAGATATCTTCACATGCCAACAACAACCTAAACCTTAATAGGTGGTATAAAATAACCATTGTTCCTCTTGCAAGTGACTTACGTTTACTACGAGAACATCTTATTAACTTAGCTACAAAATCTTTAGAAGTTATTACCAAGCCAATGAATGATCCTAATGGGAGTACTGAAGCAGACGGAACGAACTGTAATATACTCATAAAGGACAGTGCAGAGATTCCAGCATATAATAATCTAATCTAATGGAGACTATCTACTGCAGGGTAATATTATTTAACAGAAAACGTTCAATGGAACTATAAAGAATGTAGTTACATACTTACGTTAATGCCACATCAGACATTGAAAAATATCAGGAATTTAATAGCATTGTTTCTCTACCCAAAAAAATTCTTTTGAAATCATTAAAAAGAGTTGTTATCCGAGGAAAATGGGGTTAAGGAGTTCCCGTTTTATTCTACTCTGACATACAAGGACATATTAACATAATATTGAAGATTCGAAATTGTTTTGTCCCAAAAACAATCCGTATCTTTTTGAAACCGCTAATTCTAATACTCATCTAATTGGATATAAAGTTTTAATTAAATACTCTAAATTATGTGGTGCACAAAATCCGTCATTAATCACATCGACTCGATTACGAAAACATCTTGCAACATTATCACAATTATTTAATTTATCAGAAGCTGTTATCTCCAAGCTGTTAATGGTTATGGAAAAAGGCGGAGCAGATCAATACAAAGGAAAATCTATAGATATTAATATGGAAGTAAATCTTCTGGAATTTAATTATCATGACAGTGATGAGGGTGAAAATGATATGTTGAATGATTTAGTAAATAGCAATGGTTTTGAAATGTCAACCAGAAATAGCAATGCAGATAACACACTAATTGAAACACTTGTACCCAAATCAAAAAAGAAAAGTACCAGAAAAGTCGTCCCGTAGACTAATGAACAAAAGGAAGTAAAATTAAAGTACTTTAAAAATAATATTAAAGTAAAGAAAGCCCCTAAAAGACTAGAGTGTGATGAGTTCAAGGAAAAGTTTAAAAAAGTAATGGACAACAAAAATTGGTTAAAAATCAAAGTTTTTATACAAAATGCATATAAAGACAAGTAAGAAAATTATTAAAAGCTGCTTTAGTATTTTTAATATTTCCTTAAATTGCGGAGCTAATTTTAGTATTGTATATCACTTAGTTTCTGAGACATCCCATTGGGTGATTTTATGTGTGATCAAACATTGTAATAAACGTTTTATTTTTTCTATGACTATTTAAAATCCTTAGTTCACCTTCAGGTTGGGTATTGTGAAATACAAGATCCACATTTAAATTACTTTATGATCTGTTAATGTTAATATGTTTAATAATCCTAAAATCTAATTAATAATTACAAAAAAAGTTAATAAATTGTTTCTATTTTTAAATGTTTCCAGGTTAATTATAAAAAAGTTTAGGTCTATATGTGTATTTTACTTTTGTATTGTTACTGTCCACAGCAAGAAGTACATAAGTATATAAATTTTGTTGCGATATTTTTTGACTTACCTATAAGAGCATTTATAGCCTTTCTCCCGTTCCGAAATATGGAATTTTACTACTCTATGTATTTTTTGTCCATCAATTTTTTTTGTCTAATTTGTCTTATATATATATATATATATATATATATATATATATATATATATATATATATATATGGTAATTTACAATCTACATCATTAAAGAGTATTAACCAAATGTGTTACAGGTTTTGCGCGCGAAGGAGAGACCTCCTTATTCTATTTTGGTCTAGTTTTGAAGCAGGTCTTGGGGCCAGGTTCTATCTAGTCTTCTTGTGGCTGGACCATTGTTAAATAGTTCCCTTACTAGCTCATTTTCATGGTGAATGGTACGTTCATTTTGTGACTCCGTGGCTCGATGGATTTCTTCTTTGATGAAAGAAATGTTTAAGTCATAGTAAAGTGTCTGATTATTTACGTACCATGATGCATCTACTATCGATCTTAGCGAATCGATCATATAAGCGATCGAACCATATAGGTTTGAGTTTGTATAGAAGAATTTTGTTTTGGATTTTAAGTTTTGATTTACGTCCAAGAAGCCAATACATTTGCCGGAATTTTAAGTCGAGCTGCCTGCTTTTGATCTGGATATGTTTCTTCCAAGTGAGACGTTGGTCAAGATGGAGGCCAAGGTATCTAGCGTCTGTTACTGTTGGTATTCTTACATTTTCCATCCTTACAGGTGGGCATATGTTGTGACGGTTGGTAAATGTTATTTGAGTTGATTTTGTTTTATTTACTTTTGTTCTCCATTTCGTATACCAATCACCGAGTATGTTCAGATGATGTTGCAGGTTTTGTGAGGCTTGTATTTGATCTTCATTTACAGCTAGTATTGCTACGTCGTCAGCAAAGGAAGCGATTGTAGTATTATTAGTCTCTGGTATATTGACTGTGTAGAGTGAGAAAAGCAGCGGCCCTAGAACACTACCCTGCGGGACTCCGGAGTAGATAGGGCAGAGGTTGGATTGTTGGTCTTTGAATTTTACAGAGAAATATCTATTTGATATGTAGGATTTAAGTAGGAGGAAATAGTTACTGGATAGTGCTATTTTTACTTTGTAAAGCAGACCTCTGTGCCAGACTTTGTCAAACGCTTGTGAGATGTCTAGAAATACAGCGTTGCAGTATTTCTTTTCTTCAAGACTTTTTGATATTTCATTTATCATTCGATGAACTTGTTGGGTAGTGGAGTGATTTTCCCGAAAACCAAACTGTATTTTTTTGGAAGTAATGTTAGGAATTCATGATCTGCGTACATCCTTTGTAGCAGCAATCCAAAAACTTTATTTACGGATGGGAGTAGGCTGATGAGTCGATAAGATGTTACTTCATTGGGCTCTTTTCCTGGCTTGAGGATCATAATGACTTCAGCATATTTCCATATTTTTGGAAAGTATGATAAGCTTAGCATGCGGTTAAATATAACTGTTAGCAAAGTAATGGTCTTGCGAGGAAGTTGTTTTAGTACTTGTGCCGAGATTAAATCATAACCTGGGGCCTTTCGTGAGTTGAGTTTGTTTATTTCTTGCCTGACTTCTATAGGAGTAAAACTTTTAGTTGGGAGGGACATTTGACATGCTGCGCTAATTAGTTCTTCGACTTCTTCATCAGGGTCTGTTGTAAGATGTTCAGCAAAAACGTCCGCTTTTTCTTTGTTGGAACAGGCCCATTCGCCATTTGGTTTACGGATGGGAGGAACAGTTGTGTATGGTTTCTTAAGCTTCTTAGTCGCCTTCCATAACGTCTGGTCATTTGCTGTAAGGTTTGTAATGTAATGTTCGAAGGTTTCGTTGTTTGCGGCTTTGATGGCTACTCCAAGCTGCCTGCGTAGTCTATCGAATATATGTAGGTCTATGTTGTTTCTAGATCTTACCCAAGTTCTCCTCGCACGATGTTTTTCAGCAATGAGTTGGCGAATGTGCAGGGGAACATTTGTGGTATGTGTTGGTTTGCGTTCAGTTAGTGGTGTAGATTGCCATGCCGCTGTTTTGCACAAGTGTGGTGAAGTATTGAGCTGCTGTATCTATGTCGTGTGTAGATTTGATCCGCAGATTAAGATTGGTGTTTTCTTCTAGGTAGGATTGGAAATCTGCCCAGTTGGTGTTTATAACTGTGGTACTCAGGCTCATAGTAACCGTTGTATGATCCGATGAGAGATCATAGCTGGATTCTATTAGACACTTGTTTCTGCACACTCCTTTGCTTATGTAGTAGTCCAGCAGATCTGGAAGTTTTATGGGGTCACTCGGCCAGTACGTAGGTATTCCGCTGGTGTGGCAATCATAGTTGTTGTCGGTCATTGCTTTTAGAAGATTACGACCTTTTGTTGTTGTGAGTCTTGAGCCCCAGTGTATGTGTTTCGCATTCCAGTCTCCCCCGGCTACGAATTTGCTGCCAAGTAATTGGAAGAAGGCTTTGTATTCATCTGTGGAGATTGCGTGACGAGGTGGGCTATACATTGCAGATATGTTAAAGTGCCATGGCGTTGCATTTACTTGAACGATTGCCGCTTGTATTTTTCTGTTGCATATTTCGGCAATACATGATGTGATATGCAGCCGCAGATGATTACCGCCGAGCCACCATGAGCTGTACCGTCGGGATGAGGTGTGCTGTATGTGGTATAGAGCGGAATATTGAACGTAGTTAGATCGGTAAAGTGAGTTTCTGAAATAAGCAGAACGTCAATTTTATTCAAGTTTAAAAAAGTAATTAATTCTTGCTTATGGTTTAGCAGGCCATTGGCGTTCCATCTGGCAACTCTAAGTATGTTTAAGAATTTCTTTGGTTAATGACTTGTGTTAATAAGTTTAATATCATACTATTTTGACTCATGAGTTGCGAGAACATGTTTTTTAACTCGTTTAGGAATGTTAATAGTTGTTGTTCTATATTAGTTTTAGGTTCTGAATCGTGGTTGGTTTGATGTGCTGTCACGTTTGCATATGTTCTTTGATGGTTTTGTAGAGTGGTGTTTAGCTGATTTGTTTTAGCCCACATAAATGTGGGCTGTTGAATGTTGGTCTTTGAGGCTGTTGGTTTCCTCTTTTCTGCATATGTCTCTTTTCTACTATTTTCCTGTAGACTACACAGCCCTTATAGTTATCAGGGTGATCTTGTTTGCATATTGCACACTTAGCTGGAGTGCTTCTAGGTTTTTTACAATCTTTTGTATTATGTTGTCCTCCACATTTGACGCAGTAATGCAGTTTAGTGCAATATGTTTTACTATGGCCGTATGCCTGACATCGCATACATTGAATGATTGATTGATGAGTTTCTCTTATTTGGTGCCTCGACTGCTATTTTGGTGTGACATAAGAATTCTTGGGTTACATAAGGTTGAATATGTCTTTGTTGTTACTGTTGGGTTCAAGGTCTATGAAAAACAAAGATAAGGGTTCTTTTGTTTGTCTGTGTCGAATGTTAGTTATATTGCGAACTTTATGGCCGGCTTTTTTTAGCTCCTTTGTTATATCTGTTGTGGGTATTGAGTGATGGATATGTCTTATTACCACTCTATAGGCACGTTCTTCCTTTATTTGGTAAGTGTGGTGAATAATTTCTTCTTCTCGTAAATGTCTTATCAGTTTACGGTATGTATCTATTGTATATGCTGTAATCTTGACAGTGTCGTTTGGCAGAGTTCTGGTATAGTAGGTTTCTTCCTCCACAATTTGTGCAAAGTTATCGACCATATCTTTAAAGTTTTTGACGCCATATACGAATATTGGAGGTGGTTTTGGTATTTTCTGTTGTTTTTCTGTTTGTCTATTCAGAGCTCTCGGCGTTTGATAATGCACTGTATCGATTTTGTATTTTTGTTGGTGGTGAATTGGGATCGTTATTTTGTTTTGAAAATTTACGTTTTTTGACTACTTGCCATGAGTTTTTATTTTGGGTTTCTTGATCGTTGTCTTCGCTAGACTCTATATCCGAGTTTTCTGAATGTGTAATTGCAAGTTTTAGCTTTGCGTTTGAGGACTGCCCTACAGTAGATGGGTTGCTTGGATTGTAGTAAATTGGTTGGGCTTTTGGTGGAAATTGTTGTGGTTGTGATGGAAGAGCGAATTGATTTTGTGGAATGTTCGATATAGGAGTATTTGTGGGTTGCCAGTATATGTGGTTTGGTGCATGTTCGGATGTGTATTCTAGTGGAGAATATTGTTGGGGAGTTGGGTACATGTTCTTGAATGTTTGTTAATAGTGGACCTGCTGCTTACCTGCAACTTCTGCTGATACTGCAATAGACACTGATTGTTTGTGTTCCGTGTGTGTGAATTGTTCATTCTAGAAAACAGAATTTGATACGCCACTGCCACTTTACTGTTTATTTTAATAACTAGAATTTTAATAATAATTAGATTTTAATTGTTCTTATTGGTGGTCACTTTTTGCTATAGCACTCGGTGGAATACGTCCTTACTCTACGATATTCAGGTGAACACTAACTTTTTGTCTAATTTGAAATTAATTCGAAGTAATTTATTACATCAATGATTATATTTACACAATTTTCGGTTTCTCTATAGATGCGTACATAAGTACATACATGTTGTTGCAGTATTTTTTGCCTTATAATAGCATGTCTAACAAAATTTTCTTTCCCATAATTGAATAGGCTTTCTCCATTTCCGAAATATGGAATTTTACTGCTCGTCATATAATTTTTCCATCAAAATTTTTTCCTGTCCAATTTGAAATTTAATCCGAACAATTTATTACATCAATGATTCTGTTTATACAAGTTTAGTTTTCTTTATAGATGCTATAACATTCTATCTAAATCTTCCTCTCAACGATTTATTCTTGTCTTAAAACTATTTCGCAACCTATAAAAATAACTAACTAAACAAATAACAAAACACTTCTCTTTATACACTCTTTAATCTCCTAGGTTAACTTCTACGATCTTAGATTTAACCATTTCACCCATGCGTCCACCTTTATTGACCTCTTTATGATCTAAATATATTTGCTAATTGATGTGTTTTTATATAATATTCTGTTTCTTCGAACGCTTCCTATTTCAGACAATTATACCTTTCTCAAAAATTTAATTCTCTTAATCGTTTTCATATCCCGGGAATTTTTTGGTTGGAGATCTACTAATTAAATTTTGTGATCTTATTAATTTTCTGACTAAACAACACTTTTTTGTCACAAGCTCTTTATAAATAGAACAATCTCCAATATTAATCCTAAACACTCTCATTTTCCAAATTTCAATATAGACAAACTGTTTCTCTTTAATTTTTTTGATACCCTAGAAATTACCACTTAAAAATATATTTACAGAATATGTAGATGGTTCATTAATATAGAGAGGTACCATAACTCAAATTTTAACTATTTTGGAAGTTTGAAAATGTTTAGCAAATTTTCCTAAATCACTGTATATTTACCTCTTTTGTATTATCCATTTTAAATAAAAACAAATATAAAATTACAAATACATGAAATATTAATACTTTCTCAATAAATAAGGATCATTTTTAGATGTACATAGTTATCATAATAATTATTATCTAACAAGCAGTTCGAAAATGCAACTCGTACAATTTCGCTACGAATTCCCGATAATTCAATCTTTGATTTATTTAATGTATATTATGTATTTTTAAACATTTGTGCGTCCTTCAGTTTGGCAACGTTGAATGGACGCAACTGTTGGTTGGAGGAATATACGGAGTTGTATGTAAGTAAGTAAGTAAAATGTAATGACATGTCTCGCAAAAACAGAACACCAAAACAGGTTTATCTATGGAAGGCAACCATATATACGTATTTCTGACTATTGGTCGTCTTCAGTACGGTGCAGCCAAGTTAGAAAAGGAGCATGTTAACTTGGGAAAGGATCACTACAGGAGCAATGCGACCAATTTGTGGCATATGGCATTATATATATATATATATATATATATATATATATATATATATATATATATATATATATATATATATATATATATATATATATATATGTAAAAGTTGAAATCTTTTAGCAAGAGCTGCTATCGCTTTGTTGAATTATATGGCCTAGGAGGACATTTTCGTTAAACTTCCCGTGCCCGAATTCGGTATCAATAGAGTGTTATTGGACTTTCCGAGTTTGAATTTGTATCAGCCCGAGTGTCTGATAAAGCAGAGATCTGAAATGAGTCTTAACACTATATTGATATCGATTCGAGCACGGGAAGTTAAAAAAATTTGTCCTTCTAGGCCATATATTTGGCCATTTAATTCAACTAAGCGATAATCTTTTACACATTTCGTATAGCTCAGAGGACAGAAAAAGATATTATTAAATCGTTTTCGTTCATGGCCACCAAAGTAGACGGCACCTCTGTACGCTAACCACTGCAGTGGTAAAGTTTTAGGGGACATTCGTTGGACTGTCCGAGTTTAAATTTGTATCAGCCCGAGTGTCTGATGAGATAGAGATGATGAAATGAGTTGTAACACTATTTTTGTCTCATCCTCTGTAACACCCTAATTTGTTCTAGGCCATATATATATATATATATATATATATATATATATATATATATATATATATATATATATATATATATATATATCGATATTATCTGTAAACAGGCCTATGTACAATAGGCCAATTGGATGCAGTACCAACTATAAATATATGCTTTTTCTATTTGATCTCGATTGGTGATGCTTTTATCTGCATGTGGAAGGAAACGGTTTTATACTTTCAGATTTAGATAACGAGTTTCAATTAAAAAAAAATTAAGTTTATTTTTGATAATCCAGCCCTATGAAGCATATACAATGGATTTAAGAATGAAGTATTATGATGGAGGGAAAGAAAATAATACAGTCTATATAAAAAATAAAAATATTATTAACATAAAAATATATTATTAAATTAAATTTTTAAATTTCAGCTATTAAAGCAGTCAAATAATATATTTAAAATTCATATGTAAAATTCATGAAACAACGTCATTCTTTGTTCATTTTTTAGTTGAATTCAATGCTATCAAAATATTGTTGAGTGATGTGCTTATAATTTCAAAGTTTTTTTTTCAAGGAAAGGATCTTTGTCATTGACCAATTACCTAAGACCCACCCAACCATTCAAAGCAGCTTTATTCTATGTTCTACTGTAAATATTCGCTAACTTATATATAAAAAGATTTTGTCTCGTATATCTTTCGACTCAAAAAGGTTATCGAATATCACTAGATTATGACCACATCTTCGTGTCAGTAGCGGGGCATCAATTTTTGCTGCCATTAGTATTTTACATAAGGGATTATCACTAACCACAAACCTTGTCCATTTATTTTAACAGGTTACTTTAAGGTATACAACACCATGTGGGGATCTGAAAATACTTTTGGATGAAGCAAAATACTTGAAAAGGTAATCAATAATGTAAATATTAACCTACTAAATTTAAATAGGTATATTTTTTTCCGTAGAGTTGGGATCCTGGAATACGTTCTACATTCACTTGGTACACATTACATTGTCTTTATGATGGTGATCATTTAGCTATTTTTATTTCTAACAATTAAAAAAACCTTTAAACTGCCAATTTGGAAACTTTTCAAAATAAGCGTAAAGAGGGAAACAGAAAATCATTACTTCAACAACAATACAAGATGTAAGTCTATTCCATAACTATTTACTTTCTTCTGCTGAGAAATATATTAGAGATAGAAAATACGTACGAGTTGTAACGAAGTGCATCGACAGCGCTCACCGCCAGCTTGTCACCGTTTTGTACGCACGCACTCCCACCGTACCTTTCCCTATAATTAATCTAAGGCCAAATTGTCCCACCGGCGACCAAATACTAATTTGTCGCTTTCTGTTCCTCGTCCAGATCGAGTAGTGATTGATTCGGCTACCTCTAACCTAGACTAAGTAGTGATTAATCTTAATCACAAACTGACGAAATTACCAGAAGAATAAGGTTAGCATGGGCAGGATTTGGAAAACTGAGTTGGATCTTGAAAAGCACTAAAATAGAACAATATTTGAAAACCAGAATTTACGATCCCTATACTCACGTATGGTTCACAGACGTGGACACTCTCTAAGTCTAATATGGATAAAATAGTAAAGGCATAAAGAGCGATGAAAAGATCGATGCTCGGGGTGAGACTTATAGACAAAAAACAAACAAATGGATTAGAAGCAAAACCAAATTAAAATACGCAGGAGAACATGCTGCCAAAAAAAAAATGGAGCTTCGTAGGACACAATGCCCGACTGAAAGATAAAAGATGAAACCACGACATACAACAATGGAGACCATGGTTAGAAAAGAGGAGCAGAGGAGGACTGCATATGAGATGGGCTGATGACAATAAGAATATCGGAGGACACAATTGGAAGAAGCAAGTGGTACAAATAGAAAACAAAGTTGGATTACTTAAGGCTGAAGAAGAAGAATTTATATCCAATATATTTTTATTTAAATAAAACTTGCGTTTAACTTAGCCTGGTATCTAAAAGAGCTACCCGTTACAAATTAGCGTCCAAGTAGAAGTAAAACCCTACAAATTGACGCCCGAGCAGAAGTAAAACATCACACATTGCGATCGGGTAGAAGTAAAATGCTACAAATTGGAATCTGAGCAAAAATAAAATTTCGCTTCATCCAGCAACGACAGAAAAACTAAGTACCTGGTGCCGCGACAGGTACGTCGTGGATATATTGCCCGTCCAAAGGTGATTTACATCAGCCTCTGTATTAGCGTATCCCGATTTGTTTTCTGAGATCGCGGAGAACAGAAAACAACCGAACCCGAATAAAAGCAGAATAGAAACCGAATAGGAACCGCATAGCAACAGGCCATTTAGGGATTACGACAACCGTTTGCCTAATAGCGTAAAAATACTAGTGGCCTTATTATGTTCAAAGAAATAGCACACTATGTTAGAAATTGCAAGAAAATGCCTTGAGTGAAAACCGTCGCAGATGCAAACAACAGGACAAATACAACTATCCACTGTAGAAAAGCCTTAGCATGTTGTCTCAATTGATTTGATGGGACCGTGCCCAAGATCTACATAGGAGAGCATCTTCTTGAAGGTCATCCAAGTCCAGTTTACGAAGTGGGCTGTCAGTCAACCGACAAAGACCACACCAATGATGGGATCACGCCATTGTAAAATTGCAAAAACTGGATGCTACAGTACTTGCCAGGGATCTTGGAGTATTGATCTTTATTATTAATATAAACTATCCCGACGGTACCGGCAACCAAGTAATAATTGGCCGCTTTCCGTCTCTCGTCTGGATCGAGTAGTGATCGATTCGACCACATCTAACCTAGACTATATAGATAAGGTATATAAGATAGATAAGGTATTCGCTCGGTGCGTGACCATGGTAGGGGTACTTTGAAATGATGCCAGCGTGCGTAGCGGTGAAATATGACAAAATTGGCCCTACCTTTTTACGCATAAATTTTATCAAAAATGTGTGCAAATACATATTGCGTATTTAATTGTGCTAATAATAGCAAAAATAGTAAGTGTAGTTTTTATAGGTTCCCAAAGATTACATATAAATTAGAGAAAAGAAAAAGATGGATCCGTGCTATTAATATGAAAAAGTAAAAATCACATAACTTCATTTTTATGCAATTGAAATAGGAAGAATTTAAATAATTTACCTTAAATGATATTTTATAAGGCTTCAAGCTAACTGCAGAGTGCCTGATGACTTTAGCTTTTATATTATAACTTTTACTATTACTGTTTTTAAATATATGCTCTTTCACGTGAAAAACTTGATTTGCCAGTACTAGATTTTTCCCTTTCTTTTCCGTTTGTGGTTGAAAAGATATATTTTGATGAATTTTGAGAAACCCAGTTTTTAATACTACATTTATTTTGTACATAAACTAAAAAAATATAATTAAAAAGTTAATTATTAATAATTGTCAATTTCGCATGTATTTAACAATGTCAAACATATGTCATATGTTTAACCTGAAAATAGGTAGGTCCAAAACTGTCAGATGAAGGCGGTAGGTGTCGCGTCAGTCACGCACGGAGCGAATATAACCGCCAATATTGTTGACAAGGTTATGTCACAGAATAATAAACAATAAGAATGCCCACTCTGCTTGAAAAAATAAGTACGCGCATCTCGTCCGCGCAGACGCAATCAGTCATGTTTTAAACGGAACCAGTGCTGTTCAGTGACATTTTATCTTGTGTGCATAGAAAAATTAACCCGGTTTAATTTATTTACGGCAACTATAGACATAGCATGCACTATTTTATTCGTACTTTTAGTTGAAGAATAGATTTAATTATTTCAAATGTACTAAATTATTATTCTCTAAAAATTTAAATTACAGTTCTGTCGTAGCTTGTCAAAAATTTCTTAATTCGAGTCTATGTTTCCGTCTAAAATATGGCGATCGCGTGCTGACAAACTTCAAAGGCGGCATCTGACAGTGGGCATTCTGATTGTTATTTATTCTGTGGTTATTTCGTGTCACAAAATTGGAGGTTGATTCACTTTAGGCCCCGATGTTATAGACAACTGCCATGTTTGGCTGAAAAGATGTGGGGGTGGATGTTATGCCCCTTGAAAATTACAAAGTCTGATTATTCTAAGTGTTATTAAAATAAGTGATAGGTATTTTAAATATATGCTGTAACTGTTTGTATGTGTGTATAGTGTTCCTGTCATAAAGTGTCCACAAAAAATCATATATCTAATTCACATTTATTTAATAACTGTAAATGGACTTCATTTGCAAGTAATTGACCAATTAAAAGTGTCATATTTGACAAAAAGATTACTTCGAGAACACATATTCAGAAACTGCCTTATACCGGCAATTGTAATTAGCAACCAATTTTCACTTCATAATAGTCTCTTTTTGAATCTTGTTGAGTTGTGAAGTAAATGTTCATCAATCAGTCTCGTTATTTTACAATTTTTCACTTCATGAGAGTTTGTCAGAATCTGAAGACTAGTAAAATAATTATTGTTCGACGAAATCTCTAAAGTCACATTATTCTACACTCTGGTGTAGAAGGTTTGGCACCGTTTTAAAGTCAGTATATCGTATCCTTTAGAGGGCAATTTTATTTATTGTGTTTAAATATATTTGACAGATTGTTTCGATTTGACATTATTTCTATTAGTACAAAAGCGTTCTTTGGTTAATAAAATTAAAATATCTAATTATCTAAAGATGTTACCGTTCTACGCAAACGGCGTACAGTAATTAAGCTTAAGTTAACAAATTTCAAAAGCTTTTTAAATAAAAATACAGAGACAGGATGAAATGAATATCAAGATGATTCGATGTCGGAGGACGATTATACCGAGAGACAAGATTTTGAAAATGCATTTTACAATGCAACAGCTCTAGCCAAATCTCTGTTAAAAAAGTTTAATTCTGACCGAATTCTGCTTCAGAACAATCTGGAAATTCTGTTAGCTCAATAAATTCAAATAATGTAGGCAATCATTTTAATTTAAATGCATATAATGGTAGTGTCAAATTACCGATAATAGAACCACACAAATTTAGTGGAGATTTTGAAAACTGGATGGATTTACATGATTCATTTAAAACTTTAATAGTTAAAAATGTAGATTTAAGCGATATACAAAAATTTTATTATTTTAAATTTGCAATTTCAGGCAAGGCAGCAACAGTGATCAGTTCGTTGCCACTTTCATTTTCAAATTTTCAAACGGCATGGCAACTAATTTGTGAAAGGTATGCAAATAGATCTCTTCCGATATTTAGTCATATAAAGTCAATTTTTAATTTAGTAAAGGTAAATAAAGAAAATTCTCATCGACTTCATTAATTAATAGATACTTTTCGGAGTCGTTCGTTTCAACTCAATTTCAATGTCAATTTTGTCAAAAGGCTCATAAGATATCAAAATGTACCGAACTTCTCAATCTAAGTGTGAAACAATGAAACTGAAGAGGCAAGAGGTCACCGACTTTGTTTAAACTGTTTACATTTAGGTGGTATCAGTAAGGGTTGTAAGTATGGAAAGGACAAAAATGTGGACTATAACATTATACGTTACTTCATGTAGACACTATTCAAAATGCAGGTAATCCACAAAGTTCTGTTTCTTAAGACACTTCTCATACTTCAAGTTCTTCAGGAAATCAAAACTCTCCAATTTTTCTTTTATCTTATGTTTCTGAGAGTCAAGTTTTGCTATCAACAGATTTAATTCTCATAAAAAATGCTCAAGGTCAGTATCAAACAGTTAAGGCAATTCTAGACTCAGGTTCTCGATCTAATTTCGTTTCTGAGGAGTTGTGCAGCAAATTAGGACTCAAGAAAGAATCTAGAGAAATGTAAGTTCAGTCAGCATATATCATAAAGGGTAAAATTCTTATTAAAAAAATTTGGTGTGAGCAGTAAGAGTGGAACTAATCAGTTCCTATTAATATTCATATGGATGACAATCAAAGATTTCCTTCATTAAATGATCTTCAAATACTACTTCATATTGAGTGTAAGTATTCTATTTATTTTGAAATACACCGTTTCTCAGATGCTTCTGAACAGGCTTATGGGGATTGCACTTACATGGCGTCGTTGCCCTTAGACTTCTTTGTGCTAAAAGTAAGGTTGATCCTCTAAAGAAAACTACTCTTCCTAGAGTGGAAGTTGAATAAAGTAGAATGGCCCTACATTTTTTCAATGTGTACCGAATTTCTTCGCCAATTCAACCTTCCCAATTAAGCAAGGAACTTCCAGAATTGTAAAACCATTCAGTAGCATTTATCGCATTACCTGAAATTGATTTTCCATTTAATAGATTCTCTACTTTCGATCGACTCTTGCTTTGTGTTGCATATTACTTTTGTTTCATACATAATTCTAAGCATTCAAATACAAAAATTGTCTGGAGTACTTTTCGACATAGAATTACACAAAGCGGAGAAATGTGTAATTAAATTAGTTCAATGTCAGGCCATCAAACAAGAGCTACATATTTTTCTCTCGGGCAAACCTCTTCTCTTCAAAAGTAATATATTGTATCTATGTCCATTTCTTAGCGAAGGCATTATGCGAGTTATAGGAAGGTTGAAAAATTCTTTATTTGACAAAAACAAAAACCAATACTTCTGCCATCAAACCATCGTATTACTAAACTATTATTTCTGGATATGCATGTGAATTCCACGCACTGTGGGGCTCAGCATCTCCTCTATCTCATTCGAGAAAAATACTGGTCGATTCACGGTAGAAATACTTGTCGATTCACGGTAGAAATACTGCTAAGGCTATTGTGTGCAGTTGCATAATTTGTTATTAAGATATGACGTCTGAGGTGGATAGGGCATAATGCGGATGGAACAAAATGACCCAGCTAGAAAAACGCTCCTTGATAGACCCATTGGCCAGAAAAATGAGGAAGACCCAGCACAAGAGTCCTTTATAACATCGATAAAGACATGAGAAATATGAAAATGAGTGCTTGGCGGAGGAAGGCGATGGATAGGAACTACTGGAGAGAAATTATTACGGAGGATAGGACCCACGAAAAGTTGTAAAGCCAGAATGATAATGATGCATAATTTGTTTTAAAGTAAATCCTTCATCCCATAATCCTATGATTGCTAATCTTCCAGCATACAGGGATCAACCTTCACTTCCCTTCTGCACTGGCGTTGACTATGCCGGACCTTTTCTTCGGCCTTCTCAAGGATAGGCGCAGAAGGGGTTGTAAAACCTATAGACGTTACGTTTGTCTATTTGTCTGTTTAAGTACAAAATCTGTACATATAGAATTAGTTTTTGATTTATCTACTTCTACTTTCATTGCTGCCCTAAGCCTCTTTAATTTACGCCGAGGTATGCCTACTCAAATTCATTCGGACAACTGTCTGTTTTACGTGCATTTATACACGACAATCAAAGTAATATTCAAGATGAATATAAAAATAAAGAAATAATAAATTAGACTTACTCACAATCAATTTAATTTAACTATCCAGACGACCGGTTTCGCTTTCTACAATATGCAAAGCATCTTCAGGTCTCGATACAAAGTTAAATAAATGCTGAAATAATAAACCCATATTAGGGTGTTGTCTAATAAAGATAAACAAAGATAGATGCTATAAATTACAGTAATTATGCCAATATTACATGTCTGTGGTTTTTCAAAATGAATAAAATGTTTAAGCAGACAAGGTAAGACCCACAAATTAAAATAGTTTATTAAATTGTAATAAATTAATAAATGAACAAATAAATAAAACATTACTTACATGCCGGTACTCTAATAATTGATGGTTGAAAGAACATGGTTCAAACTATCCTGTATTGTTGAATGGAGAACTTAAGTCTGCTATTGTAATTGTTTGACAGTAAACGGGGAAGTTCTTGAGGAGACAGATTTTATGAAATGAAGTAGAGATAGGTGTAATGTGATTGTTTGTTAGATGAAAGTAATGTTCCATACCATTGAGTTATTTAAAAGTTATTTATATTTATTCTAGAGATATATTTATGAAATGTATGTTATTTATTGAGATTTTATTTTATGAAGGTGACAGTTGTAAGACAATGAATGAGATTAGATGTACAAATTGTGTGGGTGTGCAATTCTTTCAACTTGTAATTATCAAATTTCTTTGATAAAGTTCTATTAAAATATCTGCCAAATGATTGTAAAGTCAAGTATTTAAAGTTAAAAATTAAGGACAATTTAAGACACACAGAAAACACTTAAAAGGGGGACGAAACAAACATTAAATTTAAAAAAGGGGGAAGGACTTGAATGCACTACATCTCTTACTTGGAGACAATGAGTTTTTATGTTATCTATTAGATTTTAGAGGTAAATTTGACAAATGTAGGTTAAAGTGTGACAGTTCTTCTTCTATTTCTAAATACTGTAAGTTAAGTTATCCAGTTTTATGAAATAAGCTGATATTAATGAATGTCTCTAAATTTTTTTTAAATTTTAGATATCAAAGTTAGTTGATGTGTTTAATATTGGCATACTTTAACAATCTTTAAATAATTAAATTTCAATGTAACAATATGAATAATTGAAATACATCTTCTACGATGACTAACTCAGTTTAGTCAAAATTACAGAACAAATTAAGTGATTATTTGGTAATTAAATATGTACATTTGTAATCAAAATGTATAACAAAGTTACAAACTTGCTTTGAAATTATTGTCGGTGTGAGTATACAGCGTTCCACGTTAAGAAAATAACATTAGGCTTATGGAGATCAGTGTTGCCAAAACTCTCAAGCATGCGGTTTACTAGATTGTTGATATATTTTTCAAATGTCCATTTTTAATTAACATTTAACTGTAAAGTCAGAATAACAACTGAAGAAGCACAAAGCACAAAGCCTTATTATCTTTATGTAATCTTAGAGAACGACATAAAATCGCTGACATACGCACACCGTATTATTTTAAGTTGCAATTAGTAATTAGATATATGCATTCCAAGCGGTCCGTTTATTTGCTTTTAAATCTTTAATAGCCGGCAAAGTGCATGATTTAACTAAGCAATATTTTCTACAGATTTCTATGATTCATGGTATATGATATTCTTACCGAAAAACAAATAAACTGTCGTTACTATAATTAAAATAAGATAAAATAAAATTATCTTTTGTAAATACTATTTATTTAATTAAAATCATTTTCCCTACTTTTCATCTCTTGTTTCGAATGAGCACTTTTGGTCAATTACGTTAAAAAACATTAATTTAATTCATGTCTGTGACAACGAAAATACAAATTATACAACCCTGAATCGTACTTGTGTTCATCGTGGCATCGCTTCGCTTCTATCGTCCATAAGAAATACATGGCCCTATCTCCGCAATGTTATTTTCTTAACGTGAAACGCTCTATAGTAGTATTCATTAAATGGATCTTTGCTATTCCTAATCATATGCAAATTTACATTTTCAAATAGAAATATTATACTTTAACCATATACGGCTATAAATTTGAAAATGTTAAAGTGTTACAGAAATTGTTATACAAACTCACCATTGTTCGTGTCGGTGTGATGATATATCTGTTCATGGTACAGGAAAATTGAAATAAGAATAAATTTGCTTTACACCGGTTTAAATAGAGAACCGTTTACCTGTTAGTATAACCAATTTCCGGTCCCAACTGTCAGATATTAGAATTACCAACTAATTATTGAATGCTTAATAATTCAGTCAATTTCTTGAATTCATCAATTAATTTACCATCAATTATTTATCTACTTATTACTTTAGTTCCATATTAACATATCATAACTGGAATAAAATATTTAAAAATATTTATACACACCATGACAGATAAATCACACCGACAATAATTTCAAAGAAAGTTTGTAACTTTGTTATACATTTTGATTACAAATGTACATATTTAATTACCAAATAATCACTTAGTTTGTTCTGTAATTTTGACTAAACTGAGTTAGTTATCATAGAAGATGTATTTCAATTATTGATATTGTTACATTGAAATTTAATTATTTAAAGATTGTTAAAGTATGCCAATATTAAACCCATCAACTTTGATATCTAAAATTTAAAAAAATTTTAGAGACATTCGTTAATATCAGCTTATTTCATAAAACTGGATAACTTAACTTACAGTATTTAGAAATAGAAGAAGAACTGTCACACTTTAACCTACATTTGTCAAAGTTACCTCTAATATCCAGTAGATAACATAAAAACTCATTGTCTCCAAGTAAGAGATGTAGTGCATTCAAGTCCTTCCCTCTTTTTTAAATTTAATGTTTGTTTCGTCCCCCTTTTAAGTGTTTCTGTGTGTCTTAAATTGTCCTTAATTTTTAACTTTAAATACTTGACTTTGCAATCATTTGCCATATATTTCAATAGAACTTTATCAAAGAAATTTGATAATTACAAGTTGAAAGAATTGCACACCCACACAATTTGTACATCTAATCTCATTCATTGTCTTACAACTGTCACCTTCATAAAATAAAATCTCAATAAATAACATACATTTCATAAATATATCTCTAGAATAAATATAAATAACTTTTAAATAACTCAATGGTATGGAACATTACTTTCATCTAACAAACAATCACATTACACCTATCTCTACTTCATTGGATGAAATCTGTCTCCTCAAGAACTTCCCCGTTTACTGTCAAACAATTACAATAGCAGACTTAAGTTCTCCATTCAACAATACAGGATAGTTTGAACCATGTTCTTTCAACCATCAATTAATAGAGTACCGGCATGTAAGTAATGTTTTATTTATTTGTTCATTTATTAATTTATTACAATTTAATAGACTATTTTACCAATTTGTGGGTCTTACCTTGTCTGCTTAAACATTTTATTCATTTTTAAAAACCACAGACACGTAATATTGGCATAATTACTGTAATTTATATCATCTATCTTTGTTTATCTTTATTAGACAACACTCTAATATGGGTTTATTATTTCAGCATTTATTTAACTTTGTATCGAGACCTGAAGATGCTTTGCATATTGTAAAAAGCGAAACCGGTCGTCTGGATAGTTAAATTAAATTGATTGTAAATCTAATCTATTATTTCTTTTACCTTTTGAAATGGACTCACACAAGCAACACATTCATGATTTTATAAAAATAAAGGTATATCTTGGAAATTCATTCCCAGTTATTCCCTCCATTTTGGCGGATTTTGGGAAGCTGGAATAAGATCTGTCAAGCTTTATATTAAACGAGTTCTCTCTTAATCTCTGTTATTGTACAAGGATTTTCAAACTATGTTGGTACAAATAGAGGGAATAGTAAAGTAGAGGTCTTTGTCACCTCTTTCTAGTGAGACCTCAGATCTAAACCTTTTGTCGTCCCCTACATTCACTTCCAGAGAAAAGTCACTCTGAGAAAATGGAAGGCAAATGGAAAGGTGGAAGCGGAATTCTGCGAACATCCAATTAAACACATGGGCTCTACTAAAGGATAAGACTAATCCTCCCGGAAGATGGTGTCTTGGCTCTGTTTATCAGCTTTATCCTGGCAACGATGGTGTAGTACGAGTAGTTACTATACGAACTAAGTGTTGTAGAACAACCTATATAATATTGTAACCGTATTTATTTTACCAACTTGTACTCTCAGCTCTCATGTGTGTGCCACCGACGTCCGTAATCTCTCTACACCTCGCGTTATAGAACTTAGAACAGTGCGAAGTGCGAATTTGCCTTTCGGCAAGTAAAGACCGAGTGTATTGGTGCTTCCGAAAAGTGCGTGAGTTATAGATGCGCCGTGTAAAACCGGTGTTTTGTGTTTAATCGTATACCAGTTTTGTTTCTCTCAATATTCTGTATCTTTGTTACTGCCTCTTAGCACTGTAAAGCTAATGATATGTGTATAACTCTTTTTGTCACTATCAGAATTGCGATAATGTCAATGTATTGAATCAGCTCTTAAGTTCACTATCAATAAATCGAAGTAAAAAAGCGTCTTAAGTGTTTTATTGGTTCAGTGGTTCTTAAATATTTTGAAGCAATTAGGTGTTCAACTACGCCTCTCTAAAATGTGGAAAGCTTGGTAATAAATCTATCCTCTCAAACAATTTCTGGTCTTTCGATACGGATATTATTTATCGCGTTTCTGCTCTGATTTATCTTCGTAAATCCATTATTAATTTTCTATCACTTAATTCTCTCTTAAAATTCTCTGTTAAAATTAAAATAAATCTCATTACAAGTGCTCTCCGGAAAATAAAACCTTGTATAATATAAAACGCTGTCTACACTCTCGATCGAAGTTCTTCGAACTAAGTGCCGAAGTGAAGGTACTTGAGGCGAAGTTACTCTTTACATACTCGTGAAGTCGAGTACTGCAGTGTGAATCTTCGTATTCGAACTTCGGTCCCTTTGACACGGACGCAAAAAATCGATACAGATCGGAAGTAGAACGAGGCAAAGCGAAGTTGAATAAAGTACTTGTCTACACTCTAGTACTCCCTGCACTTCGATCAACTTAACGAGTAGTATAGGGGCCGCTTTATATATACATAAAGAATCTCACGATACATGGAACATTACGTCACCTCGCAAGTGCTACTCGAAAGCTTATTTCAACATTCTTAGACAGTAATTAAATTAGTGCTGGTATCAAGTCAAAAGTGCTGATTTGTCGATCAAGCAAGTGGTGTGACTATGGATTTTTTATGATTCAATTTGAATCTGTTCCAAAATATTTGTTAATCACACGTTCAGAGACCTTCAAAAGTGCGAACTCATATTTTTAGTATACAGAGCGAGTTTATATTTCGCGGAAGTCATACAGACACTATTTTCCGAGACTCTTATTTATTATACAGGGTGGACTAATCTGTGTTTTAGACTCTTGAATGTTTTATTCCTCGTGTATTCTCTCAGAACTTTAAATATTTCACAAGCTTAAGATACATCTCTATACGAAATAGATCAATTGAAGAAACAACGTAAACCGCTTAAAGCAAAAATCTCTCGTATTTCTAATTGGTTAAGGGATAACTCTGAACAAGAAACGGATCCCTTGCAATTCCGGCTCCGTTATAATGAACTCATGAATTGCTTCGCCAAATTTGATGACCTTATGGATCAGATTGAAGAACTGGACGAAGCAAACTCTGAAGAACGCGATAGAAAAGAAATTGAAGAAAAATACGTTTCAACTCTAGCAGTCTTCAACATAGAATGGAGATGCTCCAACCTCTTGCACAACAGCCTAGTTCCACTTCTCCAAGTCTAGCTAGTACTAAAGTGACTCTTCCCGAAATTAGGATTCAAATCTCAGGATGCTTCTCAAAATGGAGTGCATTCTATCAGCTCTTCGAGACTTTAATCATTAACAACCGGGAGCTTGACAATGTCCAGCGTTTTGTTTACCTCAAATTCTTTCTACGCAACGAACCTCTCCAATTGGTGAAAAACATTTAAGTTATAGAAGAAAACTTCCAGATCGCGTTGGACACACTTCGAAATCGTTATGAAAACAAATCGCGCGTAATTAGTTTGCACATACAGCGCCTTTTGAAAGCTCCATCCTTAGTCAAGACCAATGCAAAGACCTTACGGGAATTTTTGGTAACCGCAAAACAGACCTTACTCGCGCTAAAAAATATGAGTACCCGTCGAGCATTAGGACCTCTTGTTAATAGAAATATTCTTTTAAGAGTGGACTTTACCACTCACCGGTCGTTCGAATATGAGTTAGGGTCAAAAGATATTCCCACGCTAAATCAGTTCTTTGATTTTTTAGAGAAAAAGTGCGACATTATGGTAAAGTTAAATTCCTCAGATCATAACGACAAGAAAGTTATTAAAACTCTCTTCAAAACGACTCTCTTCTCGTCGGTAAATGATAAAAATAACTCTTACTCCTACATATGCGCATTTTGTAATAATACTACACATACCAATTATGCATACACAAAATTTGCTAATCTTCTCTTACAGGACAAGTATAAATGTGTTAATGAAAACAAAATATGTCGCAACTGTCTAGGCACTTAACACTTTTCCCAAAATTGTTCGTCTCAACGTTCATGTGGTATATGCAAGAAAAAGCATCATACACTCTTACACAGTGACCATGAGAATTACTCTTCTTCTAGTAGATCCTTTTAAAGACAAACTCAGTGAACCCCTCGCAATGTACAAAACACTTGGTCTGATAGTGAAGCCTGTCCAAGTAATTCTGTCTCTCTCTCTCTCTGAATCTCAATCCTCTCATGTCTCAAATGTAATGACTTCCCTCTCTGCTCTGTCAGTAAAGCAGGATGTTCTGCTGATAACCGATCTAGTTTCTATTTACTCAAAGGATGGCGTACCCATATACGCTAGATGTATCATCTCACTCGTCATTTGTCTCTAAAGATTTGGTTCAAAAATTAAATCTCTTTTCCTATAGCAAAAGATTACAAATCTCTACTATCTCTGAACATAGTTCATTCTGAACAAAATGGCCGATCTACAAATTTTTCCATACAAGCGAATTGGTAATGGTTTCAAAATTTCCTGTGCTATTTTAGACAACATAACTTGTAGGCTCCACCACGTCTCCATAAACAGAAGTAAATTTAACATTCCCTCTACAGTTACTTTCGCTGATCCCTCCTACTCTGTCCCTGGAAATATAGATCTTCTTCTTGCCAGTCACATATAGTATGTTGTTATGGTTTGATACGTTTAGGTAAAGGACTCCCTGTTCTCCAGAATACAAACTTGGGGTACATTATGTTTGGTGCTTTACCCCCTTACGCACTTCAAAAAAGGAATTTATCGCTCACAGTTGTCCCCTACACAATGAAATATCTCTTTATTTGTCCAGTCCACGTCTGAGGAAGAAAAGCTCGATGATATAATTCGACAATTCTTTGAAGTCGAAGTGAGCCCCTCTATTAAGACCACCTCCTCTGAGGATCTGGCTAAACAAATATTCACTGAAATAACTCAAATTTTATCTTCTGGTCGGTTTCAGATAAAGCTTCCACTCATTTCTGAAACAGCACATAACATGTTGGACAATTCTGACAATATGGCTCGTAAAAGATTTATTAGTTTAGAAAATAAACTCTTAAAACAGGAAAATTTATACTCTCAGTATAAAACATTCATCAATCAATGTTTCTCTTGGACTTGCCAAAAAGGTTCCTCTTTCTCTTACAAATGTACACTTATAAAATAAATACTTTTACCTCATCACTCTGTCATAAAAGAAGAATCATTAACTACAAAATTAAGGGTGGTTTTTTCCATGAAAAGTTCCATGAAAAGTTCCCTTTTAATAACATCCTGTTGAAAGGAAAATCTCTACAACCTGAACTGTTTGACATTCTTCTTCAGTTTAGAATCTATACCCTTATCTTCACCTTCGACATACAAAAAATATACAGGCAGGTAAAAATTCACCCTGATCACACATTCCTGCAGAATATACTTTGGCGGAATTCCCGCTATCAGGAATCGATATCAGGACATCGAATGTCTTGAGCTTCAAACTGCTTCAAGCTGCTATGTACATGACATTCTATATGGGGCCAATGACACGCAAATTCTCCTTAAAGGCTTATAATGAGATAATTGACCTACTCAACAATATACGATATGCTGATGACACGCTAATAGTAACAGATAACCTAGCAAATTTACAGTTTTTGATGGAAAACATAAACACCCATACCAAAAAGTATGGTCTAAAACTGAACATCAAAAAGACTAAATTCATGATTGTAACAAAGAAGCTATATACCAATGTGAATTTGACCATAAATAATCAGCCAGTTGAAAGAGTTACGTCCTACAAATATTTAGGGGTTTGCTTCACTGATACTAATGACCAGACAAGAGAAATCAAGAGGCGAATAGGGATAGCGAGACAATCGTTTGTCAAAATGAAAAAGTTCCTATGCAGCCGGGACATAAATATAAACTTAAGAACGAGAATGTTAAGGTGCTATGTTTTCTCCGTTCTGCTGTACGGCATGGAAGCCTGGACACTGAAAAAGATAAACATCAAAAACATTGAGGCATTCGAGATGTGGTGTTACAGGACAATGTGGAAAATACCATGGACAGAAAGAGTAACAAATCAAAATGTTCTGCTGAAGATGGGGAAGGAATGCGAAGTCATAAAAACCATATAAACGAAAAAACTGGAATATCTGGGCCACATAATGAGAGGAGAAAAGTACTCTCTGCTTAGACTCATAATCCAAGGAAAAATCTCGGGAAAGAGAAATGTGGGACGTAGGAGAATTTCCTGGTTGCGAAATTTAAGGGAGTGGTATGGGTGCAGTTCAATACAGTTGTTCAGAGCTGCAGCCAACAAAGTAAAGATTGCTGTGATGGTAGCCAACCTCCGATAGGAGACGGTACTGCAAGAAGAAGACACAAAAAGGGAAGTACTCTCTATTATCGCTCAAATTTTTGATCGACAAGGACTCATTAATCCCTCAACTGCGCTTGCTAAAATTATTATGCAAAAAATTTGGATTTCTAAAATTAGTTGACATGATTCCGTGCAATCAAATATTTTAAATGGTTGAAATTTATAACTGATCTCATGTTATGAAATTTCTTCTATTGAAATTCACTCCTTTTCTGACGCAAGTTTGAAATCATATGCTGCTTGTTTTTATATACGGGTTATCAACAAATCAAAAAATGTCACATGCTCTCTTATGGCTTCAAAAAGCCGTATTGCTCCTTTAAAGACCGTAACGCTATCAAGGCTGGAACTTATGGGTGCTTTATTGGCTAGCAAGCTAACCACAAAGGTGGTTGATAAATTTGTCGCCAACAGGGTAGCTCAAATTTAAGAAAATTCTTCTCACTCTCATTGGAAACACGTAAAGTCTAAAGACAACCCGGCTGACATCCTCTCCAAAGGAATGATTCCCTCTAACTCCACTCTGTGGTTTCAGGGTCCTCAGTTTTTGCAAAACTTTGACCTAATTTGTCTGAATATAGTCCGAAGTTTAATTCTGATAAATTACCTGAAGAAAGAAAAATTGTTCTTCACACTCAAAGTGCTTAATTCGATTTTTTCGTCATGCTTTCTAAAAGGTTCTCTAGTTTTACGAAATATGTAAGGACTATAGCTTATATACTCAGATTCGCTAATAACGCAAAACCTAGCTCCCAAAAATCATCTGATGCACTTAAAGTATATGAATTTCAAAATGCTGAAATAAAAATTATAAAATTACTGCAAAACTCATGTTTTTTTCTCAGAAATCACTGATCTCAAAGGCAATACGATTATTTCTAACAAGTCTCTCACAATTTGCTCATTTTTTTGACAAAAATTAAATGCTCCGTCTAGGTGGACGTCTTAGGTATTCCGAAGTTACCATTGATCAAAAATATCCTTTCCTTCTCCCTTCGAAAAAGCATGTTCGTCTAATACTCAAAAGAGAACATCTCAGGCTCCATCATGCAGGCCCTCAGAACACTCTCTCCCAATTAAGCCTTTTAGATATTGGCCTTTGAACGGTCTACGGGAAATTAAAAGGATAGTCCACGAATGTCATGTTTGTTTTAAATTCAATACCAAACCCTTAGCTCAAATCATGTCTGATTTACGTAAGAAACGCTTGTGCTAGGCTTAATCAAGTAGGTTTGGATTTTGGTGGTCCCTTTCTAATAAAGGCCTCACAACTTCGTAAAAGTCCCTTAATAAAGTCATAAATAGCTCTGTTCATCTACACACGTGCGGTTCATATGGAGTTAGTCAATGGGCTTACAACAGAAGCGTTTCTTCTTACTCTCAAGCGCTTTATCAGTCGAAGAGGTCTCCCACAGACTATATTCTCTGATAACGCGACTAACTTTCTTGGGACTTAAAATCAGCTATTCGAACTCGAATTTTTTGAAAAATAAGAAAACCAACTTTAATATTAGTTTATTTTTTGTTTTCGCGAATATTAGCTTGAATCTTATGCTACAGACTGTATTTCTTGCCTACAAAATATGTGTCTTAAATTCCTTATAAGGGCCCTAAGTTTTAACTACTGACGCCGCCAAGAAGCAAAGGTAAGAAACTTCATGTAGTATATATAAGAAAAGACATCACTCGCTCTTGCATAGTACCTCTGAAAATGTCTCTTTGTCTAGGAACACAAATACGCAATCTTTCCCGATTGATCGCAACGCTGAAGCTCCCGATCATTCTCAAGGTTCTTCCAGTCGTGTCGCTCACATATCTACTCCGCCTTCTTGTAATGCTCATACCCAAAATGACACTTCTACCAGTTCGTCCAAACCTCCTTTATAAGTAGACAACACTGCAGATTCTCACACAGCCACTTCTCTCTCTCTGCTTTATCAGTTAAAACTGATCTATTGTTGGCTACCGCCAGTGACAATGTATTCTCAAGATCGCAGGCCTATGCATGTCAGTGCACTCCTAGATAATGGGAGTCAGTATTCATTCATTTTTCGTGATTTGGTTGAGTAGTTAAACCTCGCCCTTTATTTTAAACAGTTGCAGATATCAACCATATCTGAAAACACCTCATTGTCAAATCAAATGATAAAATAGAATTTTTTCCCTATAATGTGATGGAAAGAAGTTTTAAAACTTCTTTTTCTGCACTTGATAGTATAACCTGCAGGCTTCCTAAAGCTACTTTAGATATAAGCAAAATAAATGTTCCACCTAATTTGACTCTCGCAGATCCCTCGTACTTTGTTCCCGGTAAAATTGATTTGCTTCTAGCTGGTGACATCTACAGCGAATTATTGACTAAGACATACGTTTAGGAAAAAATCTTCCCATTCTTCAGAATACCCACTTAGGTTATGTTATTTTTGGTACAGTTCCCCTCATGTTCTTTCAACGGAGTTCAAACTTTGCTATTTCTCAGTAAAATGTTTCTCTCTTTGTTCAATCCAAATCCGAAGAGAATAATTTAGATAAATTGATTCAATAATTTTTAGAAATTGAAAACGTTCCCCACGTTAGTAAATTAACCCCCAATGAGGAATTGGTTGAAGAAACATTTAATAAAATCACTCGTATTTTACCTTCAGGTCGTTTTCAAGTAAATCTTCTACTTGTCTGGGAAAATGCCCATAAAAATTAGGTGAATCTTTTAAAATAACTCTAAAGAAATTTATTAATTTAGAAAATAGACTCTTAAAAATGGAAATTTAGAAAATAAATATTTTCTCCCGCATCACTGTCTATTGAAGGAAGAATCCTTAACAACAAAACTTAAGAGTTGTTTTCGATGGTTCAATAAAAACTTTTGTAGTAACTCGGTCAATGATATCCTACTCAAAGGTCCTACTCTTGAACGGGAACTTTTTGACATTTTGCTGCGCTTTCGATTATATTCCTTTATTTTCACAACTGATATACAAAAGATGTACAGACAGGTTAAAATCAATCCTGATTAAACTTTTCTGTTAAACATACTTTGGCGTGACTCCCCGGAAAAAGATATTGAGTGCCTGGAACTGCAAACAGTTACATATGGAACTAAAAGCGTCAGTTTTCAGATTACTCGCTGTTTAATGGAACTGGCAAATACTCATCAAACTGAATAGCCCCTGGCCAGTGATGCTCTTCAAAATAGTTGCTATATTGATGACATTCTCTACGGTGCTAATTATGAGTAAACTCTCCCTAAAGCTCACAAGGAAATAACTAGTTTGCTTGGAACAGCATGTATTTCTCTACGTAAATGGTATTCTAACTCAGACTTGTTTCTAAAAAATATTTCTTCTCTCTCTTCGAACTCTTCTTATGTCATAGCTCTAGATAATGCTCTAATAAGATTTTAGGTTTATGCTGGAATCCTGTTCTTGACCAGTTTTTAATCTCTCTTCCAGATTTCACCCTAAAGAACTCATACACTAAGAGAGAAGTACTGTCAAGGATTGCCAAAATATTTGATTCTCAAGGTCTTATTAATTCCGTTACAATTATCGCTAAGCTTATATTGGAAAAATCTGGATTTCCAAAATCAGTTGAAACGATACCATTGACGAAGATACGTTACATGAATGGCTAATGACTAGGTAGAAGAAATCACTGGTATTGAGATTCACTCATTCTCGGATGCAAGTTTAAAGGCATATGGAGCTTGTATCTACTTACATGTGACCTATAAATCAGAACAGGTGTTTTGTTTCCTAGAGTCGCGTTGCTCCGCTAAAACCCTTGACCCTTCCAATATTGGAACTCATGGGTGCGTTGTTGGGTAGTAAACTCACAACAAAGATTGCTAACATCGTTATAAAAAAATTATCTCAATTAGACTCAAAAAATATGTGGTCGGATTCAGAAACTCTTCTCGCTTGGCTTCGTTCACATCCTTCTCGTTGGACTCAATTTGTAGCAAATAGGGTTGCATAAATTTTAGATAATTCCCCTAATGCTCACTGGAGGCACGTACGACCCAAAGAGAATCCTGCCGACGTACTCTCCCGATGAATGCTACCCTCTAAAATAATAAACTCTTCCTCATGGTTTCAGGGTCCTCCATTTTTAAATCAACTTCGGTTGGATTTATTGAAATACAATCAAAAGGGTTATACCTCCAAGTTGCGTGAAGAGAGGAAAGTCATTCTCCACGCTCGAAATTATCAAATAGATTTTTTCACCTCACTTTTTGATAGGTTCTCCAATTTTTTAAAGTTTGTAAGAACTTTACCCTATATGTTGTTTAGATTTGTTAATAATGCTAAACCGCTTTCTTGCAAGTTAACTGATACCTTTAAAGTAAGCGAACTTCAAAACGCTGAACTTAAGATTATTAAGATGCTCTAGTATTCCAACTTCTCGAGTGAGATTTCTGAGCTTAAGAAAGGTAAAACTCTATCTAATAAGTGTCATAAATGAGGCCACCTTTTAAACTCAGACGTTACCTTTGATCAAAGATACCCTCTGGTCCTCCTCTCAAAAAATCGTGTGGTTCATCTCATTCTCCACAGAAAACATGTCAGACTCTGTCATTCAGGTCCTCAAAATACTTTGTCCCAAATATTGGCCTTTAAATGGACTACGAGAAGTAAAAAAGGTCATTCACCAATATATGGTTTGTTTCAAGTTTCGTGCTAAACTCGCTACCCAAATTACGGCAGATTTACCAAAAGAACGTTTAAACTCCTTTCAAGTGTTCACTCATGTCGGATTAGATTTTGGCGGTCCCTTTCAGATAAAGGCTTCCAACCTTTGCAAGGCTCCTTTAATAAAATCGTATATTGCTCTGTTCGTTAGTTTATCGACTCGAGCTGTTCATATTGAAGTCGTTTCCAGCCTCTCTACAGAGACGTTTCTTCTCGCTTTAAAACGCTTTATTAACCGTAGAGGCCTCCCCCAGACAATATTCAGTGACAACGCTACGAACTTTCTTGGTACTTGAAACCAGTTGTTTGAAGTTTTTAAAGGAATAGGAAAGCTCCCGTTCTATTAAAGAATTTTTGGCCTCATCCCATATTCGCTGGAAAACTATAGTTCCTCGAGCCCCTCATTATGGTGGTGTTTGGGAAAGTTCTATAAAGAGAGCAAAGCATCATATGCGTAGGCTCCTGGGCAATCTTAAGCTTCCGTTAGAAGAATTTACCACTGTTCTCGTTCCAGTTGAAGCTGTTCTCAATTCCCGGCCTCTTTGCCCCCTTTCAAATGACCCCTCTGATTTTACTTATCTTACTCCTAGACCTACTTCTTGATTGGACAATCTGTCATCTCATTCCCTGAAAAAGATGTGATTCACGAAAACAGATTAAATTTATGGCAACATTTGTCCAAACTCCAACAATTGTTTTGGAAACAACGGTCTATCGACTAGTTGAACAGACTTCAAAATCGCCCTAAATGGTTTCTCCCGCATAAGTACCTAGAACCAAACGATCTTATCTTGTTGATTGAAGACAACTCCTCCTCTTTATTGGGTACTAGCAAGAGTGATGGAAGTCTTTTCCTGACAAGATGGCCGAGTAAGAATTGCCTCGGTCAAAACTAAAGATGGAGTCTTCAATCACTCTATTACCAAATTAATACTACCCAATGTCTGTCTTCTACCCAATCTACAGTCTACAGTCTTCTACCCAATGACGATTTAAATTAAGGTAGTATAAGATAATAATTGTAGTGTATTTTCTCTCTATATGTTCTCTTGCCATAATATGATCTGTTTATTTGTGTTAAAGCCAGCGCTTCAACGGGGGCGAGTATGTTGTAAAAACAACAAGTTATATTAATATTAGTTTATTTTTTGTTTTCACACATATTGGCTTTAATCTTATGCTACAGACTGTATTTCTTGCCTACAAAATATCTGTCTCATAAACGCCTTATAAGGGCCTTAAGTTATAACTGCTAACGCCGGCCTGTCGACACTTTTAGATAAAAATTGGTTCAAGCAAAAAGAATGGTAGATGTGATTTGTGTCAAGTTGCTAACCGAAAGTGCGGCCGTGTGTGGTACTCGGTACCTACGCTCTCTTTGTCTCAAAAATGCAGTAAAAAGTGCTTTAGTTTTCGCTATATTCATGCGTTCAAAAACACCGGTATAATAATGAACAATGTGGTAAAGCAAACTCTTTAATTAGTAATATTGGTTTTGTAAATATTCTCTAGTTGTTAAATGTGTAGTATAGATTGATTACGCTTTATTTTTCTTTAAGTAAAACCCGATAAAACCACACACATAAGAAATCATCGCCGTGAAATATGCTTACATATATCGAAGGAATCTCTTTAACAGTTCATGGTCCTAAAATATTTGGTACTGTAGCCGCTGGGGAAGGAATTTAATAAGCTTTCCCCAACAATTGGTGTAGATCAGACAAAGTTCCATCACTAACTTTTCCATTCAGGAATTTTTAGCCTCGTCTCAATTTCGGTGGAAAACAATACCACCTCGATCTCCTCATCATGGAGGACTTTGGGAGAGCGCTATAAAGAGCGCTAAACATCATATCAACAGATTATTGGGCAATCTCAAAATTACATTCGAGGAATTCAGTACCGTACTCATCCAAATTGCAGCCGTACTTAATTCTCGACCCATTTGTGCCCTCTCTAATGATTCCTCCGATGTTACATATCTTACTCCTGGTCACTTCTTAAATAGAAAGTCTCTCACCAAGTTCCCCGACCAGGAGTATATATCTGATCCGGAAAATAGACTTAGCATCTGGCAAAATCTCTCTAAATTCCAGCAACTTTTTTGGAGAAGGTGGTCGACTGATTACCTGAATATACTTCAAAATCGTCAAAAATGGTTTCTCCCATTCAAAAAGTTGCAACCTAATGACCTTGTGCTAGTTAAAGAAGACAATGTCTACTGATCATTGGTACGAGTGATGGAAGTCTTTCCGGATAAAGATGGCCGAGTGAGAATTGCATCATTTAAAACTAAGGATGGAATTTTCAAACGCACGATAACAAAATTGTGCCCCTTCCTAGTGAAGTATTCAAAATCTAAATCTACTGAAAAAATAAAATATGACCTGACAACCTTTTCGGTGCCGGTTCGGCTTCAGTTACTTCCATACAATTACGCGTCCCCTATGTTTCCTTGTCTAAAGAATCAGGCCTTAAGTTCACTATCAATAAATCGAAGAAAAAAAACATCTGAAGTGTTGTATCGGTTCAGTGGTCCTTAAATATTTTGAAGCAATTAGGTATTCAACTACGCCTCTCTAAAATGTGGAAAGTTTGGTTATAAATATATCCTCTCCACCATTTCTGGTCTTTCGATACGGATATTATTTATCGCATTTCTGCTCTGATTTATCTTCATAAATCCATTATTAATTTTATATATATATATATATATATATTTAGGGATTCTACAGTATTCACTGCCTTCCCTCGCTCAACGGTTTCCATCTCTCTCTGTTGTTCCATTCTCCATCGTTTAGGCCTCTCTTACTCATGGCGTCGTCTACTTCGTTCCTCCAGGATTTTCGGGGTCGTCCTCTTTTCCTCCTTCCTATGGGGCTCCATTCGGTTATTCTCTTTATCCATCTGCTGTCGCTAGTTCTTCTTACATGTCCATACCACTTTAATCTTTTTTGTTCTATATATGTTAGTATGTCTGTTTCTATTGATGTTCTTTGCTTTATTTCGTCATTACTTCTCCTATCCATTCTTGTTACTCTGCAGCATCTTCGCAGGCATTCCATCTCTGTTGCTACTATCTTACTGCTGTTTTTCTTGTTTATGATCCAATTTTCAGCCCCATATGTCATAATACTTCGCACTAATGTTTTATAAATCTGTGTTTTTGTCTTCATATTTAGGTGTCTATCCCACCATACTGAGTTAAGTTGTCGGATTGCTGTTTTTGTTTGTCCTAATCTTTGTGTAATTTCTTCCTCTGTTGTTGCCTTTTTCGTGATTATAAACCCCAGGTATTTGAATTTATCCTTTCCTTTGATTGTTACGTTGTCATCAATCTGTAGATCTGCTATTTGTTCGAAGTATGCCTTGCATTAAGCAATTAATCTGTAGATTAATTGCTTAATGCAAGGGAAAACATTCCGTTAATCTTTCATTCGACATTCTACACACGTGCCCGAACCATCTTAGTTGCCCCTCTACTATTTTTTCGTTTATTGGTTCTAGTTTTAGGTTTTGTCTGATTGTTTCGTTTCGTATTTTGTCTGTCCTCTTTCTGTTTGCTATTTTCCTCAGGAACCTCATTTCCATAGCATTGACTCGAGATTTTTGTCTCCCAATCAATGTCCATGACTCGCTATTATACATGATTGTAGGTCTAATTACTGATTTAACGACTGCCGTTTGTACCTTCTCCGGTATTTCTATTTTCCCCAAAAATGTTGTTTTCATAGTGTTAAATAAGCTTCCTGTTCGTCCCATTCTCTCATTTATTTCCATGTCTTGTTTACCGTTTGATTAAATTATTGCTCCTAGGTATTTAAAATGTTCCACTTGTTCTAGTTGTTTTCCGTTTAATTGTATTGCGTGTGTCGTTCTCTTATTTGAAATTATCATTGTTTTTGCTTTCTCTGTATTTATTTTCATGTTTATGTTTGACAGTTCTTCTTCTAGGATTTCAAGGTTGTTCTGTAGGTCTTCTCTGTTTTCTGCTATCAAAACCATGTCGTCTGCAAATAGAAGCTCTGATAGTTGAGTCTGTTTCATTTGCCAGTATCCTAATGTTAATTTTCTCATTCTTCTCTTGGCTTTCTTTATTGCTTCATCCAGTACCACTGAGAACAGTAGTGGGCTCAACACGCATCCCTGTTTGACGCCTTGACTTGTAGTAAATTCTTCGGATTCCTCGTTGTTGGTTCTCACTCGTTGTTGGTTCTCACCGTATTTGTATTATTATTGTACATATCCTTTATTACATCAATTGTTATCCTGTCAACTCCTCTTTCCTTTAATGTCCTCCATACGTCCGTTCTTTGTATTCTGTCAAACGCCTTTTCCAGATCAATAAAGCATATATGTATTTCTCTATTTTTATTGATTACTTTCTCACTTATTTGTCTTATTGTGAATATGTGGTCTTGCGTGCTTCTGTCCTTCCTGAATCCACATTGTGTATCTTCCATAGTTGGTTCTATTTGGGTTTTTATTCTTGTTTCTATTATTCTTGCGAATACCTTCCCAGAAATACTTGATATAGTAATACCTCGGTAATTATTACAGTTTCTCTTGTCGCCCTTTTTGTGTATTGGTAGTATAATGTCTTTCTTCCAGTCCTGTGGTATTTCTGCTCTCTTTATGATATCATTCATTAGTTCTTGCATGCTGTCCACTCCCTCTATTCCCATGAATTTTATCATTTTCGGGGTGATATCATCCTTGCCTGGTGCTTTGCCTAATTTAACTCTTTCAATTGCCTTCTCTAGTTCCTCTATTGTTATGGGTTCTACTTTTTGTTCTTCATTAATTTCTTGTATCTCCACTATGTTGTCTACGTCTGTATGAGTTCTCTTTGAAATGTTCTCTCCATCTTTCCATTATTTGGTTTTCTTCTGTTATTACCTTTCCATTCTTGTCTTTTATATTCGGCATCATGTGTTCTTTCTTTTGTCTGAGCTGTTTTAATGCGCCATAGAAGAGTTTTTGGTTTTCTCTATAATTATTTGTCATTTTTAGTCCAAACTTTTCCCATGACCTTTCTTTTTCTGCTTTCACAGCTATGTTAACCTCTTTTCTTTTTTCTTTATATGCCTCATAATCTTCAGGGAGCTTTGTGCTTAGATATCTCTCCCATTATTCTTTTTTGTTCTTTACTTTCCTTTGTATTACGTCCGTCCACCATTCAGTTCTCCTCATGCTATTATTTGCTATTTTTGTCTTCCCGCAAGTTTCCTCAGCAGCTATGATTAAGCTGGTCTTGAAATTTTTCCACTTTTCTTCTATACTTGCAGTTTTTGCCCTACCTTTCAAAATATTGTCTAATTTTTCTTGGAATATCTTCTTATATCTTTCTTCTTTTAATTTGTAGCTTTTTACTTTTTCATTTACTACCTTTCTCCTATTTTCTTCCTTTTCTTTTGCTATTCTCATTCTCATTATTATTAGATGATGATCACTGCCAATCTCTGAGCCTCTTTTCACTTTCGTGTCTTGTACTCTTTTCCATTTGTTGCTACTTACCAAAAAGTAATCTATGATTGATTTTTCATTTCTACTTTCTTGTACTCTCGTGTATTTGTGTACTTTTTTATGTTTAAATTTTGTATTTGTTATAACAAGTTTATTCTCCATACATATTTCTATTATTCTTTCACCATTTTTGTTTAGTATTTCTTCTCCTTCTTTTCCCATGCATTCCTCAATTCCATTGTTATTATTTCCGACTCTACCGTTTAGATCTCCCATTACAATTATATTTTCTTCCCCATTGTCAATTTGCATTTGGAGCTCCTCGAAAAATGTATCCTTCCCTTCCTTTTTTGCATCTTCATTTACTCCGTAGGCTGTTATTATTGTCCATATTTCCTCGTCTATCAGTTTCATTTTCAGCGATAATATTCTCTGGTTAACATATGTTTCTTCTATAACGTATTGTAGTCTATTCGGTGCAATTATTATCCCTACGCCTTCTTTTGCTCTCTCCTTTGCATCAGCTCCTACCCAAAATAACCAATATCCTTTGTGTATCTTCTTAAAACCTCTTCCTTTCATCTTCGTTTCCGTTATTCCTAATATTTCTATTTTTTGTCTGATCATTTCTTCTACAAGTTCTACCTCTTTTCTATTGATGCTTCTTACGTTCCATGTTCCCATTTTTATCTCTCCTTTTTTCTGCGGTAAATCTTTCATCTTCTTTCTATTTTCATCCTTGTTTACCTTTGCATCGTGCTTTTTCCTAACGTTATTCCTATTCGTCGTCCTGGTCGTCATTGTCAGATCCTTTCCGTTGCTTTGGTCGTTATCAATGTTCCTCTTATGTTATCAAAAAAATATCTTACAAGGTTGAACTAAAAAGAAAAAACAATTTTTGTGTACTTACCAAATAAAAATTAGTTTAGTAAGTAAAAATTACTGCTAATACATCTTTAAAATAATTAATATAAAAATGCTTTAATCCAATAAATGTTTCTCTGAAAATTTTTATAATTTTGAAAACATTTTTTTTTACAAAAATAATTGAATTTATAAATAAGTTAAAATAGCAACCAATTAAAAATAAGCCTCAATGTCATAAATGCCAACATAAAATTTTTATTTTTGACAATTATATTGCCAAAAGTAAAATTTCGTTTAAACATTCTTTTTTGTTTAGTAACAAAAAAGAAGAAGATTTATTCACCGTTGACAGATGTCTGAAAAAATGTAACAGATATATGGAGAATTAAATATGACATTTTTACAATTTTTATTATAAGAAAATAATTATAAATTTTGCTTAGGTTTTGAATTTCTGATCTTTTGTTTAAATTATTATCACTTTTGCTAACACAAACCATTTCCAAAAAAGTACTTTCCGCGGTCAGATGAATGAAAATTACTGAGTTCTCGGGAAGAACCGCGTTGAGAATTTAAAACTCGACGTTTCGGCACCCATTTTGGAGCCATTATCAAGAGGGATACGGTTCGGTTCGAGTTCGGGGTCTCAATCTGCCTACTCCCCTCACTCGAGACGTACCAGTATCGTGTTCTATATTGCAAGAACTGTCTCTCGGCACTGAGGTCTCAATCTGCCTACTCCCCAGTGTCGAGTGACAACCGGTCTTACCCTGTGTGGCTGCTTTTATACTCGCTGTATGCGCGGGAACGGTATGTGCTGACGTGGTCTGAACTGACGTGGCCTGAGCGGTGTGGGCGGGAGGTCGCTGAAGAAGGGGTCGCCATGTTGCCGGCAATCGTTTCGCGTCATCGCGCGTGTTCAAGCTGTGAGGCCGTTTTTCGATTTCGATAGCTTCACGAATGATTCTCGCTTTTAATCAGCGGATGGGAGCGATGGTTTTTGCTTTTTCGAAATCTATTTTGTGGCCTGTCTGAATATGATGTTGGGCTAGGGCTGAAGTGGTATCGGAATGTTTGACTGATAGAGAATGTTCATAAATACGGTTATGGATTCGTCGGTTTGTCTGTCCTACGTATGTACGTGGGCAACTGGAACAAGCTATCTCGTAGACACCATGGTCTTCATTGGGGATTTGGTCTTTTACGGATCTAACTGACAAGATCAGTAGAACTCTTATACCTCTTAATATCAAAACCATCTTCACCACTCACTCCAAACTGTCCAATCTCGTTAGATCCGTAAAAGACCAAATCCCCAATGAAGACCATGGTGTCTACGAGATAGCTTGTTCCAGTTGCCCACGTACATACGTAGGACAGACAAACCGACGAATCCATAACCGTATTTACGAACATTCTCTATCAGTCAAACATTCCGATACCACTTCAGCCCTAGCCCAACATCATATTCAGACAGGCCACAAAATAGATTTCGAAAAAGCAAAAACCATCGCTCCCATCCGCTGATTAAAAGCGAGAATCATTCGTGAAGCTATCGAAATCGAAAAACGGCCTCACAGCTTGAACACGCGCGATGACGCGAAACGATTGCCGGCAACATGGCGACCCCTTCTTCAGCGACCTCCCGCCCACACCGCTCAGGCCACGTCAGTTCAGACCACGTCAGCACATACCGTTCCCGCGCATACAGCGAGTATAAAAGCAGCCACACAGGGTAAGACCGGTTGTCACTCGACACTGGGGAGTAGGCAGATTGAGACCTCAGTGCCGAGAGACAGTTCTTGCAATATAGAACACGATACTGGTACGTCTCGAGTGAGGGGAGTAGGCAGATTGAGACCCCGAACTCGAACCGAACCGTATCCCTCTTGATAATGGCTCCAAAATGGGTGCCGAAACGTCGAGTTTTAAATTCTCAACGCGGTTCTTCCCGAGAACTCAGTAATTTTCATATATATATATATATATATATATATATATATATATATATATATATATATATATATATATATATATATATATATATATATATATAAAGCCATTCATCCATTCAAGTCAATGAATTATAATAAAATTTTTAAAGCTTATAATGACAGATTGGAAAACCACAATTCCATCCCCGTTATTGAACTGCAATAAATCAGCATTAACACATTCACGACGGGTGGTATTTCCACTGAAACTATTAAAATAAACCGTTTGCCCTTTTTTAAACGTTGTTTTTTCCATATAAACAAATATTCTTAAAATTCTAATATGTGAAATAAATGTCGACAATTATGTTTTAAATACAAGGTTTTATCAGGAAATAAATATAATAAAAAATAAGACTAATTTTTAAAAGAAAAAATCTGTATTTTATTTATAAAAGAAATACCTGGACAAAATTAACAAATATGCATTAAAAATTAATTTACATGGTTTTCGGTGAAACAACGTAAACAGTATTCTGGCTGACCTGTACAATCAGCGCAATATCTGATTACTTTTCTAACTTTCTTATCCGCTTCTCGACTTGAAAGTGATTTCCGTAACATTGTGTAACATCATACCCACTTTTTTCTTGGTTTGCGTCATTTACCCTCCGGTTTTACAAATGTATGGATTTTTCGTTTTGGTGTTTTATTTATCTTATCTCTAGTATTTGTAGTAACTACTAACTGAAAAACAACCCATGCATTTACAACACACGTTCCAAAAAGCAACTTGAAACAAAGCTTTCGATACCATTTTACTGATTTCCTCAAAACCGTAAAATAGGCGGACATTTGATCACTTATATCCACACCTTTTTTAGCTTTATTGTAATCAATAATACATTTTGATTTTTTTATTTCATTACCTTTTCTATCTTTTTTACCAGTTTCTACAAGGATCGCTTCATGTGTGACATCAGATGTGATCATCAAAACTGGTCTCTTATCTATCCATTTTATTATTCTTAGATTCCCAGTTTTTTCTCCATACACCTCAGATTTCTTCATCTTTCTTTCAAAAGATTTTGGAATCCCTTTTCTATTAGATCGAAGTGTTCCGCAATATTTGATATTTCTTTGATACAATTCCTTCACTGAAGAAATGCTGGAATAGAAATTATCAGCGTATAAGATTCTGCCCTGCTTCTGGTCTAAACTTAAAATTAATTTTAGTACAATGTCTTCTGAATGACTGTTACTGCTAATATAAACCGTATCGTAGTTTTTACCTGCATAGACTATTATATTGTGCGTATACCCATCTACTGTACATAATTTGTATAGTTTGATGCCATATTTATGTGTTTTATTCGAAATGTACTGTTTGAATAACAATCTGCCTCTCCAAGGAATCATGCTCTTATCTATTATAATCTCTTGGCCAAGTGTCAAGACAGACTTAAAGTTTTTCAGCAGTATATCAAGCAATGGTTTTACTTTGCAGAGCCTATTTTCACTAGCAACGGTGTTATCGGAAAAATGTAGATATTTGAGCAATGTTAAAAATCTATCACGGGGCATGATGGAACTTACAAATGCATTATGAAACATTTCGTCTTTACTCCAATAAGCACTAAGTGTTGGCAAAGGAACTAAGCCCATTGTTAAAATTATTGCAAAAAATGATAAAATTTCATTTTTATCGGTATTATTCCATTTAACTCCTTTCTTACTTTTCTTGGAAATATCTAATTTTTGAATTGCATACATATTAGTTTCTCTAATAATCAGTTCCAAAATATCGTCGGTTAAAAAGAGCATGTAAGCGTCTAGCGGTTCTTTGATATTTTCCATATTAACATTTAACTATTGTGTACAATTTGTAGTTGTATGTAGTTTCTATCTATTATAGAATCGTCACTAGAAAATGGCTCATCATCATTGTAACTTGATACTTCAACATTAGTTTTTTCACACATAATAGTATTCTCAGAGTGGTCATATTCAATTTCTTCTTCCAACACATCTTCCCTAATATAATTTTCTTGATTTACTGTTTCTTTATGAGTAACTCTTGTAACCATTCCAAAATAATTTCCATTTTGCTCTTGTAATGGATTATTACCAGATTCTTCCGAAAAAGCAGAACATGCAGGTGACTCGTCATAATCTACTAGTTTTTGTACAATGACTTTTGATTGAGAAGATTGGTTTTCTTTTTCAGTTTCAAGAGCTAGTTTTAATACTTTGGTCGCTCTTCTGTCCATTTTTGAAATACTGGAACAAATATCATATTTGTATAAAAGGCACAGTGAAATGCAATAAACAATTAAAAGTTTATTTTATAATCCAAAGTATCTTCACACACATCTATATTTTATATAGATTCTACCTTGTGTCTTACAAATAGAATCATGTAGTATTCAATTATGAAACAATGGAAAAATATCTGTGTCTAAAATGGTTTAGATTGCAAAATAAACCAAAACTTTATAGTAATTTTAATGTGTTTTTGTTAAAATATTGGTGCAGTTTTGTGTAAAAACTATAACTAAATCTATAGGTAATAATAGCTTACCTTCAAAGATTAATACAATACTGCAATTTTGACACATAACTTAAAAAGATCGGAAGACCTTCGCGGTACCTTCCGTGTTACGATCAAAATTATTATTATATTACGGCTAGGGTCGCCCGGGTCACGAACTTCATTTCGGTTACTATGAGATTTGCCGCGAAATTCTACACAAGGCGCTCTTTGAACTATCGACATCGGTTGGCTAATAGTGAAAATACGCATTTTGAATATTGGGAAAGTCAAGAAAGATTTCTACAAAAATTTTAGATCATTACATGTACAGGACCTCGGGGTCCCGAACCGTCGTGAAGGTGTTGCATAAAAAATAACAATACTGTAGTGGCGAAACGTAATCATCTATTGTATATGTATATAAATTTATACTCGAAACCACATAGACCAGATTCTAAAAGCTTCTTAGGACACAAAGGAAACCATTGATCAGGGTATACAGCGCCTACAGGACCGTATCAACCATTGCCTTACAAGTAGTGGCCGGTGCTGTGCCGGTACATATCCTGGCTAATGAAAGGTTTCGGATGCACCAAAGGGGCAATGGAGCTTTAGGTTCAGGAACACAAGAAAGAAAAAGGAGTTTGGAGATCTGACAGAACCAATGGTCAAGGGAAACAGACAAGGCTGCCTGGACGAGGGCCCTTATCCCAGATGTAGTAAGGTGGTATGAGTGTAAACACAGACGTGTCAACTACTACTTCACCCAATTTATGACGGGACATGGATCTTTTCGGTCTTATACATATAGAATAAAGAAGACCGAGGACGATCTGTGTGTCGAGTGTGGAGTGGTGGATGAGGCGCAATATGTGGTATTCGTATGCCCTGCATACAATGTGGGGCGAACCTTGCTGCAGCTGGGCCTGGGGTCACCTCTAGGTGAGCCACATGAACTAATAAATAAAGCAATTGAAAACAAAAGAATATTTGACTTGATCATTATTTTTGTGACAGAAACCATAAAACACAAGGAAGAGAAAGAGAGGAGACGGCAACAAAGGTGAACTGTTTATTTTAATGTGTCGTATCTGTCGGCGTCAGTGGTGGTGAGCCACTATTCAGCTTCCACTACTGATGCCGAAATCTTAAATGAATTTACACAATTTACATACGTGTTGTTTCGTTTTGTTTTGTCTTTCCTTGTATCTAGTGTACGCTGTGTGTCTACTTTTGGAGCAGAATATTATTAAGTAATGGGCTAGTGTAGATGGAGAAATGAATGTACCACCCCCCGGGGGTGGAATATGAATGTCTGGAGTTGCTTATACCTGTTCTCTGACCTTTCTTGTTAAGTTCAAGATGGTTGAAATAGCGGCGCGGTCGCTCCTTTCTGCCTATCGCTCTGCACAAGGATGGTTACCTTACAGACTAAGTCCGGTGCAGACGTGAGTAGGGTGGCGCGACTGGGTTGCTATGGCAATCACGGAGCGCAGACGGAGAGCGACAGATGGGAGTTATGAGCAAAGCTGACGGGTCAGATGGTAATGCTAGCTAAGAGCGGTCCCATTCCCGTCGGTTGGAGAAAGAGGGGGTGAGTTTAGTTGGTAGGCGGTCAACTACGGTAAGGCGAGTCGTCCGAATCCAACACACCTGGGACACCTTCCCAGAGGTCTTTAGAAGATACCTCCAAAAAAAAAAAAAGATTCTAAAAGCTGTAGAAACTTTCTCAAATGAAATCAAGCCCGGAGGATTCGATATGCAAGATGGCCAAAACATCGGTGTCATGAATGAAAATGATATGTTCAAATATCTCGAATTAAAACAAGTGTGAAAAATTGACCACAAATAAATGAAAAGGGAACTAACTTCCGAGTTCATACGAAGAGTAAGATAGCTAAATTGCTCATCGATCCTAATAGTAAAAAATTGTTTCCGCACTCAAACGATATTACTCTCTCTATGACTGGAGAGAACTCCCAAGACTGACTGACTGACTCCCAAGAACCTCCTAGAGAACATAAAACAACTGGGAGATCCGTATGGCTCAAATCTGGGATAATAATAGTTGTGTTCGCGGACTTGTCCAGGACTTGTCAGTGATAAAATATCAGTAGACTTTCAGCGTATGCTTGAAGTTAGACTGATCCACGGCAAAATGACCTCCGCAAACTATTTTCTGTCAGTTTTTTATTAAAGGTGGTTGATCTCCGAAGTGAACCAAGTGTCTTTACAATTTTGACGGAAAAAGAAGAGTTATAGTATAGGTGTTAATTATCTTTGGTTTATTTTTATACACATCGTTAAATTATTTAAACATGCAGAAAATATTTTCGAACATGGTAGGTTTTAATAATAAATACTTAATTTCACTTTCTGATTATTGTTGTTTTTAGAATTACATGAATTTGTAGTGGTCAGATCCACTGAAGAGGAGCTGTGCAGATGGTCTCATGGAGACACTATATGGTTCCTTGATCTATACAAAAGATTTAGGAAATGGTTGGAACACTAAAAATGAAATCCATGAAAAAAATGTATGAAGAGATCGCAAAAGAAATGAACAAGCAGACTGGGAAAAATGTAAGTACAACTAATTGCTATAAAAAAAAATAGAATCGTTGGAGGGTCTTGGAGAGAAGTTTTAAAAAATATATTAAAAATTCAAATAAAACCGGCGCTGCCAGAAAAAACTACGAGTACTTAGAGGAGTAGAATGACATATTGGGTGAAAAAATAATATTTATCCGGAAGTGCTTTTGTCGACAGAGACGGTGAAACCATTAGTGGAACCCTCCCAAGGCGAAAATAGTGCCGGCGAAAATGTCACCGGTCTATCAAAAAAAAAAGATGAAAATCCAGCCACAAACACAAAACATTGGTAGGAGTGTGAAATTTAACATTTTAAAACAAATCAGGAACAAGAGGCAGCAATATTATAAGAAGGATTGAACAGGAAAATAAAAAAAAAATGAAATAAAACAAAGAAAAAATGAAATTTTGGAGACAATGAGGGTCCTAGGTAAAATAGAAAAAAAGTTAGATTTTTGAAATGTAAATAAATATTATATAATTAATATATAATGAAATAATATGTCCTAAATATTTTAGGATTAATAATGAAGTTTGTATCAATAATTTAGAATTAATTACCTAGTTTTTAGTCTTTATGTAAATTGTTTGGAAGTATATTATAAGTAAAAGATTCGATATTTTTTTTCAATTTGTTGTATACTCTACCCTTAAACATAATATTGGAAAGAAGCATTTTCAAAGTTGGTTGAAATATACTTTCAGAGCACTGTTCATGAAAGCAAACTGATAATAAAAAAAGATGAGGTTGTGTCTTATTGCCTTTAAAATTTAAGTCACAAATTTAATATTCAGTATATGCAGCCAAGGAAATACTTATTACTACAGGTTAAAACCCAAAATTGAGAACAAAACAATATAGTTTTTCTAAAGAAGTATTGGAAGATCAATTAATTATTGCAGCTTCAAAAAAATTGATAATATAAATTAACCTCTCCTAAATTCAAACCAACGTAAGTTTTAACAAAAATATATTTAAGGTAGCATAAAAGATAAGTCATTCATAACAATATTTCTTTTTTCTAAACCATTTTGATCATCTTGAAAATTATTTTATACAATCTCATCTCATAACTACATTTTCTTCAAGTATGTTTAGCTGCTCTGGTATTAGGAAATTGTCATCAAGAACAATATTGTGAAGAACGGCACACGCTCTTATAAAATGAGCTACATTTCGAATATTTCTCGGTTTTAGATGATATAATTGTCTAAATCGTTGTTTCATAATGCAAAAGCAAAGTTCAACAACATGCCTGTTTTTTGATAAAAGATAATTGTAGTTCCTCTGTCTTTTAGTAATGCGGCTAGTGTCCTTAAAAGGTGTTAAAAATAAATTTGGCCGACAGGGACAACCACTGTCCCCAAGAATATTTTTGAGTCCGCATTTTTCGGTCAAGGAACCATATAAAAGAGAGTTACTTCAAACTCTGCTATCATGGACTGATCTAGGATAACCCACAAATATATCACATATCTTTTTCTGATGATCACATACTATTTGCACTTGGATGGAATGGTAATGTTTTTTGTTCAAATATGAATCAGGGTCATTATTTGGCCTATCAATTCTTATGTGTGTCCTATCAATCACCGATAACACCGTGGAAATTATTTTCTCGGAAATGTCTTTCAATAGTAAGTTTTTCATTTTCTGTTGGCTATGTAATCATTTCTGGTGACCAATTGCTCAAAAAATATGAGACCCTTCGTATCACTTTATGAAGTGAACTTTTTGTGATATGGAATCTGTCAACTACATCCCGAAAACTAACAGATTCATTTTCAGTAAACCAAAGAAACACTGTAATAAACTTCGATGCCGATAACTTAGGTGAGTCACCTTCTGACAATGAAAATAATTTGAAGTCTCAAATAGCTCTGTCAAGTATTGTGTTTCTTCCCTTGAAATTTTAAAATGTTTTTTTTGTATAGCTCGTTATCATAATTTGGAACTGTTTCCCCAAAAAAAGTTTTATTTTTAGGAACTTCTACATTATTTAAAATTCCTTCAAGATCTCCAACACTGGATGAAAACTGATCACTCATCTACAACATTAACATCATAAATTATAAAACGTATTTCAATGTAAACTGTTTCTTTACCTTTAATCTGGAAGTTAAACAATATTTCAAAAAATTAGCAATTGTCAAAACAAAATTGGTCCAATAACATAGACGACGCCATGAGTAAGAGAGGCCTAAACGTTGGAGAATGGAACAACAGAGAGAGATGGATACGGTTGAGCGATGGAAGGCAGTGAATACTGTAGAATCCCTAAATATATATAACAAATATAACAATTATTTTGAAATACAACAGCTGATGAAAAAAAAAAAAACAGAAATTAAGCGTGCGTGCGCACGATTTGTCAGCTAGTACACTCTAAAATCCACTGACTGGTTTGACAAATCACCGACGAATCATGGACTGCTCAGGTTGTTACCGCGAACGATGAATTGTCATAGTCGAGGATCTTTTGGTGCGCGAACGCACAGAATTAAAGTGCGCATGCGATTTTGTCGTGGACTTGTCACTGATCGTCTCCGCGAACAAACCTAATAATTACAGATGGGTTTACGTAGAGTAAGTTTTATGAAAAATAAGACAACTACATCGCTCAAATTATAATAGTAAAAATTTCTTAAGGATATTAAATACGTACGTACGTTCCGCGCTTAACTAGTCGTTTGGTGGTAAGTTTATGACGAAAAACACTGATGGAAACTTTTCACAGAAAAATAAAAACACTTCTCACAAAGAGACAGAATCCCCATACTTACAGTGCAATAGAAAGAATTTAAATTACCGCGGTACCTAGGAGGAAGAGGATTTATGGATATAGACAAGCAATGAGAAAAACATTGCTTATGATTGTTAATTTAAGAATTTATTTTCAGAAGTAGGATTAGACACCTACTTTAGATTGCGCACTTTGCACAGTAGATGACACAACATCGGTTAAACCAAGGGAACAAGAAATGCACATAAACCATGTATCTAAGGAATGGAGTCAAAAGCTCGTTTATAATCTACAAAAGCAGCGTATACTTTGTTTTATCTGTTTTGTTTTTTCGTCGCAGTTGCAATTTTACAGCATAAGTGAGTGTGAAAACGTTATCAATGTAGCCACTTGATCTTCTGAAACCTAACTGACACTAAGGAAGAACATTATTTTCTTCAACCCAATATGAGTCTAACATAATATTAGTAAATATTTTCTTAACACAGTTAAGTAGGGTAATGCATCTATAGTTTGCTGGATCATCTCTGTTGCCCTTTTTGAATATCATGGTAAAAATGACTTCACTACAGTTATGCGGGGTAATGGTCATTTCCAATATTCTATTTAACATGCCCGTTAAATAGAATCTCCAATTATTTGAAAGATTTACAAAAAATTAATAAGAAATGCACGCACGCATGCACGCACGCACGCACCGCCCCCCACCCACCCACCATTAAAAATAATCGTTTTCTGATAATTGCACTTTATCGACCTTGTAATGGGGATATTACTGTTTTCAAAGCTAAATTATATGCTTGAATTGATTTCGCCTACAAAAATTATGAAAATATAATGATAGTTGGGGACATTAACATAAATATTGTAGCATTTTTAAAATTCCCCAGTATGTATTGAAATCCACTCGTATTTGCTAAATCAACGAAGAATAATTTTAGTGTATTTCATTCCCTATTCGTACGTATTAAAACACCGAATTCTTTCAATTCATCTTAGCGTCATCGAGGTCGAAAATAAACCATTTTAGAGTTTGTTTATTATTTCACATATGTATATATTTCCTTGCCATTAAACTTATCCACGACCCAGCTACTCCAAATAAACCCTGAATCCCTTATGCCGTTCGCATAAGTTTCGATTTATTTTGCTTGCCCTATCTCTGCCCCAATAGTTTCTGTCCCAAATTTTCAACACCTTATAACAATACCCTATGTGGTAGGCAAAATATTTCGTTACAATTTAGCGCCCAAAGTGGCTGGCATGTGTTAGATTTGCGTCAAGTTATATCTACAATCAACAATTACAATTTGGCGCCCCCCAACGTGTGGCATTTGTTAGCTTTTGAATATTCTTGCATCCGATGCCAAAGTGGCATTAATTTTCATTTCTTTTGCCTACAAGTAGTCTTACCAAAGTAAGATAGATCCCTCTACTCCAAGCCATTTCTTTGTTTTCAATTTTTCCCCAGATAGTCCCCCAGTGTCTCACAAACAGTATTGTATATGTATTTTATATCAACATATGTATTTGATGGATATTAACATAATAGGTATTGTTTTTTTGATTTAATGTACTGTAGAAATGTTTGCATATATACTTAAAAAAAAAAAAATTTTATAGGATATTGTAATGTGTATTGGAAATGAAAGCAAATATTTGATTGAATATTTACATATGAATTTTAAATGATGTTTTGATATTGAAATGATTTTTAAAAAAAGTTATTTAGTTTATTTTTAAAAAGTTATAACAAATAATACCTTTATTATTGCATTTATTTTTAATTAATTTAACAGACTTTAGAATAATCGATTTTTGTAATTTTCGTTTTGTTCGGTCATTTTGAGTAAATGTGTGTATTTTTCGAGTGACTTTTGTTTGAGCTGTGTAGTTGTGTTTTGCCCTTTGTCCCAGCTGTGTAGTTGTGTAGTTGTGTTATCCTCTATGCGCTTTGTTTCCTACTAACCATCTTGGACGGCGTTTTTTATGCCACGGGTTAGTTGGAGATTGTGTTCCCCTATGCCCTTTGTTTCCTAATTAGCCCATCTTTGACGGCGTGTTTTATGCCACGGGTTAGTTGGAGATTGTGTTCCCCTGGGTCCCCTTTTTTTGAACGAGTTCCCCTTTGCCCTTTTTGTTTATTTCCTACTAAAGCCCGTCTTGGACGGTGTTTTTATGCCACGGTTTAGTTGGACATTGTTAACGAGAAGTACAGATTGTTTTTTGTGTTCTCTTTCTTGTATCTGAATGACTACAAGTGTATACTCGTGATCGGAGGTGCTGTTTAGTTTTGACTAGGAGCAGTCTCATTTAGTAGTCAGAACAAAAATTGTCTATTTTGTGTTTTTTTGTGTAGCTCACTTAAAAGTCAAGTTTTCAATATTATTAGTATTTTTGTGTACCCCCTGTATGTGCAGTTTATTGTCTATTGTTTTGCATCCCCCTGTACGAGTAATTCATTGAGTCTGTTGTTTTGAAACATTTTTTTTAGTTACATTGTGTATTTGCTTTCACCCAATTTTCGTTAAATCAAGTTAGATTCCAAGTTAACTGCTACTAATTTCCAATATGTTTCCCAAGTTTTTATCCTCGTTTCTTTTATGTTCAGTCTTAGTAAAATTACGTAGAAATATTCTCGTCTATTTTTTATGAATCAAATAATACGTATTTGGATAATCATTCACTACTTACATGCGAATTTTTAATGTCGGTATTTTAAATGTGAGAGATATTAGTTTGTTTATTCCTAATTCGTCTAAAGTAAACATCCCATAAGAAATGAATATTTGTTTACGTTTATAAAATCGTTTATTTCGTAGGCAAGCCCTGACCTTCGTAGAAAGTTGTTTTTTCTTCTTCTTCGTGTTTATTTAATTTTAGCTGAAAATTTTGATGACCTAATTTCCGTACAAAAATATAGGTCAAATATTTTCGTGAGAGAAATGAAGATTTCATAGCCCAGGTGATGTGTGAATTTTTTTTTAATTAGTTTTGACTAGGAGCAGTCTCATTTAGTAGTCAGAACAAGAATTGAACAAAGCGAAAGTATTGTTATGTTTCTTCTGTCTGTTAGTTTTGTGTCTTTCCGTGTCTTTGTGTGATCATATGTTGTAGTGGAGGTGTGTTAATGGTATTAGAATGTATTAGTTTGTGGTTCGAGTATTGTTGTTTTAAAATATCATGTAGGACGTACAGGCACGTGACCTGGATTTGTGTATCCTTGGATATTTCTGTCGAGTAAGACTGCGTTTCAGCAGCATTCCTTTTTGTGAGTTGATATTGTTGTGGTCTTCTAATAAAGTTTATTAGACCAAATAGAATGGATAAGCCTTTCTATGTGTCGATGGCTAAGTCTCAATAGCATTCCTTTGTGTTATGGTGTTTGTGATGAGTGTTCATGATTTGGCAGAAGCTGAGGTACAAATACTTGCATTGTCCATTGTGACGCTTTGATATGCTGAGATGAAAGTACCTGGCCGCCGCTTATCGTAAAAATATTTTGTATGTCGACTGTGAGACCACGTTCGTGAAACATCTGAAGTTCTTCTAGTACTATCGTTAAATGGCCCACTAAGAATTCCCCAGTCTTATGTTGTGACCCTGAGTTTTGTTGAAGAATAGTGAATGTTCCTTGTGATTTGTATGACGAATATGTTGAATTTAATTATCATCTGTATAATGAAGTTTATTTCTTGATTGTGTCCTTTTATTCTCTTCCCCAAACTATGTCTTTGACCTTATTAGTTGTTACGAGAGGAACGGCTAGGGCGATGAGTTCGCTAGGTGACCTTTTTGAGCTTTTAAGGAAGATAAACATTAGTTTTTGTATATATATATATATATATATATATATATATATATATATATATATATATATATATATATACAGTGTAGGTAAAAGTTTTAGTCGGTATGGTAAAATTGAACAGGATATCTAACACAGATATAAAATCATATTTTCGGCGAATAGACAAAGATAACAATCATATTTCCCCTTGGTCTCCCCTCCCTATTTCTCATTGACACCCATTGCCCATTAGTGAGACGATTAGTTCCGATCAGAGATATTTTACATATCTGGTTCCGATCCTAATATAGCTAAGAAACTAGAGGTGGGTCGTCGACATTTTTATCGGAACCGTTTTTCGTAAAATGTAACTAGTTGATTTTTTACCAGTAGTTTCAAATAAGCCAGTACACAAACATATTGGCTATTATCGTTTATGTGTATAAGTATTGAAGTGAAAGAAACTAACGAAGGATATATTTATTATAACTTGAAAAATAAATTAAACAATACAAATAGTACTTACATTTACATTACACATTATTACACTTTTCTTGTTAACCGTGTTCTTCTTTTATTTAAGGAACAGATTTTGTTACAATACTACAATATTTTATGAATATAGTGGTTAAGTTAGGATATACATGGCGATGGTTTTTCCACCACGGTAATGGACAGTTCCAATCTCCGTTCGAAATTTTTTGTGGGTAATATATCATCAGACAAATACATGTCGACTTCTTTTATATCTCTCGATACAGGTGTATGTTTAGATGAGTCATGTCCAATTAATTCATCAAAATACACCATGGACTTAAGTCATCTTTATCATTTTCTTTTTCTTGTACTGGTTGATTTTCAATAGTACAATCTTCTTTTTCTTTTTTTATAGAAGTAACCAGCTTCTTAACTCTTTCTTTTGTTTTTTATAAGTAGATATTCTGATTAATGAATGAGTTTCGATTTATGATTGATCTGCATTTTCGATTTCAAATCTTTATTGATAGTTCGTCAAAGGATTTATTTATTGTAAATATTCAATTAAGCATTCTTCTTCTTAGTCAAAATTATTGACCTAGTATGAGAATAATAATTTTATTTTTAAAAAATGCGCATTTGTAGAAGATGCAGCTTTTATGGTCCACTTTCTGAATATTGCAATGATTGAAACTTCTCCTGACGCATTTCTGTCCGTTTCGACTACTTCTACTACAAGTACTGACATACTGCCACCGCCACCCAAGCGTCAAAAGGTGATGGCTACTTCCATTAATAAAAATATTAGTTTAGAACAAATGAAACAAATAGATATGGATTTACTAAACCTATGCAAAGACTCGTTTCATCCGTTTTCCATAGTTGAAGAACGAGCTTTTAAAAAGTTTGCAGGGTGGATTCATGGATATAAACCGCCAACAAAAAAAACTTGTTCATTACGTCAGGTTCATTACTTCAGGAATGTTATATCAAAACTAAGCAAATTATTAGATCACAAGTTGTTAAAGAAGTAGAAAATATCTGTATTACTACTGACCTCTGGACATATGGAGTAACTGAGAGTTACACCGCATTAACAGGACAATATTTAACCGAAAATTTAGAATATAAAACGGTTTTATTAGGCTGCTGCCATTTTTCTGGAAACCATAATTCAGAAAAGATCGCTTTTGAAATTAGTGAAATTATTTCACTAATTTCAAATTTCAGTTTCTAAAAAACACATTTCAAAAAAAGTACCTTATCTTTAGAAAGGCTTTTAAAGTATCAATTACAACATAACAAAGTTCCCAAACGGCCAATCCAAGACGTGGAAACTAGATAGAACTTCACCTATTACATGTTAAAAAGAATGACCGAGTTAGAAGAGGCAATCCGTTCCACATTTGTATTAGTTAATACAGACTTAGACTTGGACCAAATCTAAATAATGAAGACTGGATTATTTGTTCCCAACTTTCCCAAATTTTACGATCTTTTAAAGAAATAACAAGTACAATGAGTGGCCAAAAATACTTGAAGGGTAGTTCAGTGATTGTTATGGTACGCTGCCTGCAAGAATTTTGCAATAAAATTTTAGCAAACGGTAACCTTACATCCATAGTATCCGACGTAGTACAATTACTAATATCGGGTTTAGCAAAAAGATTTAGAGGGATAGAACAGAGTGGCACATTGTCATTATGTACATTTATGGATTCACGATTTAAAGTGCAGGGATTTTCTGATAAAAATGCAAATAAAAAAACAAAAGAAAGAGTTAAGAAGCTGGTTACTTCTATAAAAAAAGAAAAAGAAGATTGTACTATTGAAAATCAACCAGTACAAGAAAAGGAAACCGATAAAGATGACTTGAGTCCATGGTGTATTTTTAAACAATTAATTGGACATGACTCATCTAAACGTACACCTGTATCGAGAGTCCATTACATTGGTGGAAAAACCATTGCCATGTATATCCTAACTTAACCACTATATTCATAAAGTATTGTAAATGTGAACACATGTTCAAAATCTGGTTTAATTTTAAATAAAAGAAGAACACGGTTAACAAGAAGTAAAGTAGAAAAACTTACGTTTTTAAATGTCAATTTAGACGATTCGCGATTTAATAATAACGTGTAATGTAAATGTAAGTACGATTTACTATTTGTATTGTTTAGTTTATTTTTCAAGTTATAATAAATATATCCTTCATTAGTTTCTTTCACTTCAATAAATATACACATAAACGATAATAGCCATTATGTTTGTTTATGTAGGTACTCTCTTACTTGAAACTACTGTTAAACAATCATAGTTATTGTTTACGAAAATCGGTTTAGTTGGGCAAAATTTCGGGCCAATGCTTTTTAAATGTATTCATTTTTTCGAATCCTGAGAAAACTAACAAATATTTTTGAAAAATTTAAACGTAGAATGAAAGGTGACATTATTGCCGAGGGCCGAAAGTCCCTTAGAATTAACAAAAAGTTTTTTTGAATGAGATATTTGAAATTCAAAATCACACTAAATTTTCTCTTTTTTCACCCCTGTAACATATTAAAATAAACATTATAGAAGTTTTCAGAGACTTTCGGCCCTCGGTAATAATGTATTCTTTCATTCTTAAATTTTTCGTTTAAATTTTTCCGATTCCGATTCGAAATCGTAAAAATATTTATTAGTTTTCTCAGGATTCGAAAAACAAGAATCATTTAAAAAGCATTGGCCCGAAATTTTGCGCCTACGCTCTTAACGATAAAAACGTCAAAGACCCACCTCTACTCATTCGTTACCTGTGTCCCTACTTTGATTCGGTGCTTTGACTACGCGACATGAGACGTTGCCAAATAATTTTGTATGAAGGTTTATTTATTATGCGTGGCGTTATATGCATTTTATTATTTTTATTGGAAATAAGGCACAATGTGAATTTAAAATAAGCTTATTTTGATGTTTAGATTTTTAATTCGGAAATCGTACTTAAAATACGAATCATTATTAATTTTATTTATATAAAACGATTTCCGAAGTGGAAATAAAAATATTATGTTACACTTATTGTAAAGTAAAATTGTGGCATATTCCCAATAAAAAACAGTAAGCTGCCATTTAAATCCATTTCGCCCACATTTGATTATCTTAGAACATTATTCAAATGCTAAAAAGACAACAGGTCAAATAAAACCAATAAGTTTGGCAACGTTGAACTTCCCCTTTTTGACAGTTGCGATTTTTTTATTTCTTTTGGAAATATTAGTTTGAGACTGAACTGTTTGTGTATCGATTATGGCTTGTATGCCATGTGCCCCTTTTCTTCTTCTTTTCCAAGATTGTGTATTAACGTTTTGGATTTATTTTCTTTTTTTTTGTCCTTTTGGGAGTTTCTTGACTTGGACAGTTTTCGCTTTGATCGATCCCGGAGGATATTCCTATGGAACTATTAGCCATCCTGTTTTCTTCTGTTTGTGTGGTTTGATTTTCAACCAGTAGTTGGAAATTCATTGTTTGACTGTTGTAGTCAACTTTATTTGTGTTTGATGCTATTTTGGTTATCTACATAGTGGATAACCATAGCGAAGTTTGTTTAAGCTATTTTGTTGGCCATCCGCCTTTGTTTAGCTGGAAGCACCCCTCTTTTCGCTCCCAGAAACTTCAACACTGGTCTCTTCCACAATTTTGGTTAGGCTAGAGCCATGTTTATAGAAATATGCCATTGTGTTGTTGTGCTTAGGAGCTAACGAACTGTATCTGGTGCCGATTCATCAAGTCGAGCATCCAGTTTTATTTGAGTGTAATTGTGTTAGTACCATAGACAATTATGACAAGTAGTTTTTGGTTATGATTTTTGTGTTTTTTCTTGTTTGATTCCCTGAAGTCATGATGCACTGTTGCCATAGTTAGAAAATGCTACTGTTATTTGCCCTAAACGCAAACTTTTCCTGTTTGTCCAGTTTTAACTCTTACGTGGGGGTATTTTTAGGGAGCATTTTTAAAATTCCTCATTATGTATTGAAATCCCCTTGTATTTCAATTCATCTTGGCGTCACCGAGGTCGAAAATAAACCATTTTAGAGTTTGTTTATTATTTCACAGATGTGTATTTCCTCGGTATTCTTTGATCGTTTAACCGCTCGATACTGCGTTTTAAATAAATATTCTCGTTTAGTGTTTTGTTTAAACCAAATTGAGAAGCGAATGATTTATAAGAATTAACTCACTCTCGCTGAGGCGTGGTCAAGAGTGATAGGCTTCAGCGTTATGTAAAAATTTTCCGTCAAATTTAAAATGTTTTCTGTTTTTATCTCTTCGTGGAAAATGTGTAGCAGTGTAAAGTATAGTATCAATTTAATGGTTCAGTTACAGTTTTAACTGAGGTTTTGAAAGATATCCACATGTTCCAGTTTCCTGTTATTCTAAGAGGCCGAGTCTAATGCGAAAGAAATACAAGCAAGAAATGAAAGCTGAAAAACGTACTGCTTATGCTAACATAATAAACAAATCCACTAACAAAAGTAAGACAATATGGAGTATTGTTAAAAAAGAAACCTATCAGAAAAATACTACGTCCAATCTGAACTTAACACCAGAAGAGATTAACAAATACTTTACGAATATAGCAGATATTATATCGAAATCGGTAGAAAACTCTTAGCATGACATAAACTACTATCTTAGCAGGCTACCTAGAAAGTTGAGTTCGTTCTTTATGACCCCAATAGTAGTATCTGATGTGAAATACATAGAATACATACATTTCTATGTGAGTACATAGAAAAATTATTTGCATCTGACAGGACTGATGATCACCTATATGGAGAAGGAGAAACAGGACCTTCAATCCTTAAATCGGAGATAGAAGATGCCATTGCAGCACTAAAAAACAATAATGTACCCTGCGAAATATTAAAGATCCTATGTAAATCGGACAAACAGTTCCTTGATAATCTAGTTGAACTTTTTAACAACATATATAATAGCGGTAAAATCCCGGAGAACTGGCTGCAGTCAACATTTATTACAATCCCGAAGAAACCAAATGCCCAGATCTGTGATGACTACCGGCTTATAAGCTTGATCAATCATGTCACTAAAGCGTTCACTAAGATCATTCATAGAAGAATATATGATAAATGTGAGTCAAATATTGATAGATCGCAGTTTGGCTTTCGGAAAGCATTGGAACTATACCCTGGCCGCTTAAAACATGGAATCCAAGGTCGCATGATCACTCAATGCAAGCATCGACAGGCGCTCGAAACTAGACCTTATGGGAAACTGTTTACACCGTCATTATTTGTGTCATGATACTATAACTTAAATGTTTTATGTGTTATGATTTGTGTTTTACTTTCGCTGGCTGGTGAATTTTGTGAAAATGTTTAAAATTAATGTAAATCAATAACCTCTAAAAAACGGTATAAATATATTATAGCAACATTGTTAGTTCGTTTTTGTTGAGCGGTGTAAACGTGGGAAAAGCGGTAACATAGGAAGAGGAATATTTAAGAGTGCGTGCCATTCACATGATCATTCCATCTTTTCAGCGGCTCAACTATACAGGGTGTCCCATAATTAATTGGACATTAGCTAATGTGTGATAGCTGACATCAAAATAAGGCGTTTGACCTCAAATTGCTTAGGCAAAATGTTGCTAGTTTTCGTTCTACAGGGCGATTCATTAATATTTTTTTATATTATTTTTAGAGATATATTGAAAACCATTTAACCGATTTAATTGAAATTTGGTATATTGCTATTATTTAGTATGCTCAAAATAAAAATGATATTAGTTTTATCATTGACACTAGGTGGCGTCACCTACTATAAAATTTGTTCATTAATGCGGCCATACTTTTTTTGTCCGCCTTGTATAAACATTCTAGGAAAATCACATGAAATAACATTCAATTCTACACAAAAAATGTATTCTTGTTTTAATTCAAAAAAGTACACCGTTTTCGAGATAAACGTATTTTTTAATGATGCGCATGTCTGTATTTAATTTTTCGCAAAACAAGCAGGTACCTAGGTATGCTGTGAACTTAATGGCAAAGTCAAGGCGTAAGTACGAATTTGTTTACTACTTCTTGTCAAAGTGCAGTGCGAGCCATTATTTGTAAAAGTGCTATTAAGTTTTTTATAAACCACTTAAGATAAAGGTAAAATGCTACGTGATAGTGAATTTTCTAATGTAGAAATGCGCGATATGATCTGTTTGTATGTACAGGATTTTTGTTCCCGTAAAGCAGCTCAACGCTATTTTGAACTTTATCCCAATAGAAGGCAACCAAACCATAAAACTATTAGATCATTGTTCGATAGATTAGGCAAAAAGGGTCATTTCATTCCAAAAACAGGAATCCTGGAAGACCGAGAGTAATTGATGCGGATATGGAGGATGAAATTGTTGTGCGTGTTGCAGAAGATCCAGAAACCAGTACAAGGCTTGTTTCTGCGGCCAGTGGTATAAGCAAATCTACGGTGTCAAGAATAATACGGACAGAAAATCTGTATCCGTATCGTTTTACTCCAGTACAGAATCTTTTACCACAGGATTTTCCAGCAGGGCTTCGATTTAGTCAATTTATGATAGGTCGGCATTTAGACTATACAATGTTTTATAATAAAATTTTATTTACCGATGAAGCCACATTTACTAGAACCTATGCGACAGAAAATCCTCATGCATTTCAAGAACATCATTTTCAACATGAGTTTTCCATAAATATCTGTTGTGGCATATTTGGAGATTGTATTGTAGGACCATTCGAATTACCAACTAGGCTTGACGAAGTAACGTATCTAAATTTTTTGATAGAAGAGTTACCAACTCTTTTGGAAGACATACCTCTAAATTTGAGACGTATCTCTTGGTACATGCATGACGATGCACCACCACATTATAGCCTAGAAGTTAGAAATTATCTAGATGAAATTTATCCTCAAAGGTGGATTGATAGAGGTAGTGTACAAATACACTATAAAAAATTTAAATAACTGTCAAGATTTATGGCTAAATATTGTAGAGAGAGTTAACGTAATTAGGGCCCAAAGAAACTAATTATTTAAAATAAGACAAAACTTACACAAAAGATTTAGATTATGTAGTTTATCTAATGGTGAACATTTTGAACACTTATTGTAATTTTTTTTCGTTTCGTTTTAAATTATTCACTTTGTTAATTATTTATATTCACTTCATTGTTTAATTTAATCTAATTTCTGATTTTTTAAAAATTTGTTACTGTGTAAAAAGTTTAATAAAAATAGTTGTTTCAATCATATGCATTTTGTTTGCAAAAATTATCTACTACTAATACATATAATATTCACTGGTATTTAAGACCTTTTGAATAATGTTTAAACTTACATAAGTTTTTGTAAATTTTTTTCATTTTATGCACGTCTCCAAAAAATACGTTTATTTCGAAAACGGTGTACTTTTTTGATTTACAATAAGAATACCTTTTTTGTGTAGAATTGAATGTTATTTCATGTTTTTTTCCTAGAATGTTTATACAGGGCAGACAAAAAAGTTATGGCCACATTAATGGACCACTGTTATAGTAGGTAGCGCCACCTAGTAGAAATGGTAAAACTAATATCATTTTCATATTAAGCATACTAAATAATAGCAAAATAGCAAATTTCACTAGAATCGGTTGAATAGTTTTCAATATATCCCTAAAAATAATATAAAAAAACATTAATGAATCACCCTGTAGAACGAAAACTAGCAACATTTTGCCTGAGAAATTTGAGCTTAAATGCTTTATTCTGATGTCACCTATCACTCATTAACTAATGTCCAATTAATTATGGGACACCTTGTAGAGAAGCAATTTTCGCTCTCCAGGTGCTTATACAGCGGTGTAGAGACGTTGAAAAGGACGTGTATTTGTGCTTTGTGGATTTTAGAAAAGCATTTGACAATGTCAATCATGAACAATTGATAGATATTCTGCGAAAGACAGGTATTGACGACAAGAACATTCGAATTGTGGCAAACCTATACTGGGGTCAAACAGCAAGAGCAAAAATTGGCAACGAACTCACTGAAAGTGTACAGATCAAAAGAGGTGTCCGTCAGGGGTGTATATTATCCCCACTCCTATTCAATATTTATTCCGAAGAAATATTTAACAAATGTATCGAAAATGCAAATGAGGGCATAAAAATAAACGGCGAGTTAACGAACAATATAAGATATGCCGACGACACGGTGATCCTTGCCAGTACCATAGACGAATTAGAGCAGGTAATGGAAAGAGTTTATTCAGTTAGTGAGGAATACGGCCTGAGCCTCAACTTCAAGAAGACAAAGTGGATGCTGATAAGCAGGAAGCAACAACCTGCTCGACAGTTACGGATAAGTAACATACTAATTGACCATGTAGAATCTTATGTGTACCTTGGCACCAACGTAAATGCAAAATGGGAACAGGCCACAGAAATTAAGGCGAGAATAGAACGAGCTAGAGCAGCATTTAGCAATATGAAAAAGCTCCTCATAAGCAGGGATTTGTCTCTTCTCCTAAAACTACGTCTAGTTAAATACTACATTTTTCCGATCTTACTGTATGGTGTGCAGGCCTGGACGCTGACGGAGACGCTCACGAGAAAACTAAAAGCATTCGAAATGTGGGTGTGCCGACGCATTCTTCTTATATCCTGGACCGAACGTGTCACCAACATAGAGGTAATCCAAAGAATCGGAAAGGAGAAAGAAATCGTGAATACAATTAAACAAAGAAAGCTTGAATATCTACGCCACATATTGAGACACGATAAGTACCGTCTACTGCAATTGATTGTCCACGGAAAAATAGACAGTAAGCTATATATATATATATAAAGACACAATGTCAAACCTAACTAATGTATCTAATCTAATGTAATGTATATAATGTATAAATAGAAATGTTTTTCAGAAGATCAATAAAATAAAAAGAGTTTTTTCTCTGGGAATAAGAGATTTTTTGATGTCTGGAGGTACGGTAGACTTATTTATGATGGATTTGGTCGTTTTTTCTAGATAAGTGGTGGGATCGTTTGGGACGCGTTTTTATTCTGCGGAATTGAGAAGTTCGAACATTTTGTCAAAATAATTAGATGAGAGTGACGGTGGCATTACCTTTGTCGGACGGAAGGATGACAATGTCAAGGTTGTTATAAAGTTTTTTGAGGGCACGTCTTTCTGAAAGACTGATATTTGACAGTGGGGGTTTGGAAGTACGGAGAATTCTGGCGACATCTTGTCTGACAACTTCGACTTGGTCGGAAGGAAGATGAGAAATACTTCAGTTTGACAAATAATTTTCTCAGTTGGGATGGACAGAGGAGTGATAGAAACATTGAAGCCTTTTGACACAGCTTTTGTAGCTTAATCTGATATGTGAATATCTGAGAAATTGCGAACAACAGTAGAAGGATGTTGATTCGAAGTGGGCTGTGGATTTTGCTGAGAGATAAGTTGGTCCAGCTCGCGTTTCTGGGTTTGGGTTTTGTTGTCAGAAATGTATTGGGCTTTTTGGTGAGAAAGACGATCGAAAGTGTCCCAAGTGTCGAAAGATTTAGTGTGATGTTTAATTTGAAGATATTTTGAAATGACTTAATGGTCACGACACGATTTAAGGAAAGCAAGGTCAGAGAGAAGACGGTATTTACGTGTTAGAAGATTAGAAAAAAATTTAGTAAGAATGAAAAATTCCTCCCCGTAGCGGCGAATAGATACGTTTATTGAAAATTTTTACATAGTAAACACTACATGTCATGTCACAATACAAATAAGTTACTTATATATACATAGGAAATAACTAATAAATAATACGAGAACACATAATATTACATATACAGTGAAAAATAGAAATATAAAAATATAAAGTGGAATATAAGTGGAATTATGTTTGATATTTTGAATACATCAGGCCAGTAGTGGCCTGTGAGTGCTTCAATAATTATATCTAGAGATGCCTTCATAATTTTACTGTTAAAATCATAGTAGTCAACACATGAGGAATTTTTTAATTTGTGTATGCATTCTTTCACATCTTCTTCTTCTTCAAGTATCCTGTCCGTTGCGAAAGTTGGCTATTAACATGGCAATTCTGATCTTGTTTGCGGCGCTTCTGAATAGTTCGACCGATGTGAGCTCGAACCACTTCCTCAGATTTTGGAGTCACGAGTGTCTTCTCCTGTCTGGCCCTCGCTTACTGTCTATTTTTCCCTGGACAATCAATTGCAGTAGACGATACTTATCGTGTCTCAATATGTGGCCTAGATATTCAAGCTTTCTTTGTTTAATTGTATTCACGATTTCTTTCTCCTTTCCGATTCTTTGGATTACCTCTATGTATCAATATTTGACTCACATTTATCATATATTCTTCTATGAATGATCTTAGTGAACGCTTTAGTGACATCAAGCTTATAAGCCGGTAGTCATCACAGATCTGGGCATTTGGTTTCTTCGGGATTGTAATAAATGTTGACTGCAGCCAGTTCTCCGGGATTTTACCGATATTATATATGTTGTTAAAAAGTTCAACTAGACTATCATGGAACTGTTTGTCTGATTTACATAGGATCTTTAATATTTCGCAGGGTACATTGTCCGGACCTGCTGACTTATTGTTTTTTAGTGCTGCAATGGCATCTTATATCGCCGATTTAAGGATTGAAGGTCCTGTTTCTCCTTCTCCATATAGGTGATCATCAGTCCTGTCAGATGCAAATAATTTTTCTATGTACTCACATAGAAATGTATGTATTCTATGTATTTCACATCAGATACTACTATTGGGGTCATAAAGAACGAACTCAACTTTCTAGGTAGCCTGTTAAGATAGTAGTTTATGTCATGCTCAGAGTTTTCTACTGATTTCGATATAATATCTGCTATATTCGTAAAGTATTTGTTAATCTCTTCTGGTGTTAAGTTCAGATTGGACGTAGTATTTTTCTGATAGGTTTCTTTTTTAACAATACTCCATATTGTCTTACTTTTGTTAGTGGATTTGTTTATTATGTTAGCATAAGCAGTACGTTTTTCAGCTTTCATTTCTTGCTTGTATTTCTTTCGCATTAGACTCGGCCTCTTAAAATAACAGGAAACTGGAACATGTGGATATCTTTCAAAACATCAGTTAAAACTGTAACTGAACCATTAAATTGATACTATACTTTACACTGCTACACATTTTCCACGAAGAGATAAAAACAGAAAACATTTCAAATTTGACGGAAAATTTTTACATAACGCTGAAGCCTATCACTCTTGACCACGCCTCAGCGAGAGTGAGTTAATTCTTAAAAATCATTCGCTTCTCAATTTGGTTTAAACAAAACACTAAACGAGAATATTTATTTAAAACGCAGTATCGAGCGGTTAAACGATCAAAGAATACCGAGGAAATACACATCTGTGAAATAATAAACAAACTCTAAAATGGTTTATTTTCGACCTCGGTGACGCCAAGATGAATTGAAATACAAGGGGATTTCAATACATAATGAGGAATTTTAAAAATGCTCCCTAAAAATACCCCCACGTAAGAGTTAAAACTGGACAAACAGGAAAAGTATGCGTTTAGGGCAAATTACAGTAGCATTTTCTAACTATGGCAACAGTGCATCATGACTTCAGGAAATCAAACAAGAAAAAACACAAAAATCATAACCAAAAACTACTTGTCATAATTGTCTATGGTACTAACACAATTACACTCAAATAAAACTGGATGCTCGACTTGATGAATCGGCACCAGATACAGTTCGTTAGCTCTTAAGCACAACAACACAATGGCATATTTCTATAAACATGGCTCTAGCCTAACCAAAATCGTGGAACAGACCAGTGTTGAAGTTTCTGGGAACGAAAAGAGGGGTGCCTCCAGCTAAACAAAGGCGGATGGCCAACAAAATAGCTTAAACAAACTTCGCTATGGTTATCCACTATGTAGATAACCAAAATAGCATCAAACACAAATAAAGTTGACTACAACAGTCAAACAATGAATTTCCAACTACTGGTTGAAAATCAAACCACACAAACAGAAGAAAACAGAATGGTCAATAGTTCCATAGGAATATCCCTCCGGGATCGATCAAAGCGAAAACTGTCCAAGTCAAGAAACTCCCAAAAGGACAAAAAAAAGAAAATAAATCCAAAACGTTAATACACAATCTTGGAAAAGAAGAAGAAAAGGGGCATATGGCATACAAGCCATAATCGATACACAAACAGTTCAGTCTCAAACTAATATTTCCAAAAGAAATAAAAAAATCGCAACTGTCAAAAAGGGGAAGATCAACGTTGCCAAACTTATTGGTTTTATTTGACCTGTTGCCTTTTTAGCATTTGAACAATGTTCTAAGATAATCAAATGTGGGCGAAATGGATTTAAATGGCAGCTTACGGTTTTTTATTGGGAATATGCCACAATTTTACTTTACAATAAGTGTAACATAACATTTACATTTGATTTCCACTTCGGAAATCGTTTTATATAAATAAAATTAATAATGATTCGTATTGTAAGTACGATTTCCGAATTAAAAATCTAAACATCAAAATAAGCTTATTTTAAAGTCACATTGTGCCTTATTTCCAATAAAAATAATAAAATGCATATAACGCCACGCATAATAAATAAACCTTCATACAAAATTATTTGGCAACGTCTCATGTCGCGTAGTCAAAGCACCGAACGAAAAGTAGAGACACAGGTAACGAACGAGTAGAGGTGGGTCTTTGACGTTTTTATCGTTAAGAGCGTAGGCGCAAAATTTCGGGCCAATGCTTTTTAAATGCATTCTTTTTTTTCGAATTCTGAGAAAACTAATAAATATTTTTGAAAAATTTAAACGCAGAATGAAAGAATACATTATTACCGAGGGCCGAAAGTCTCTGAAAATATATGTGTCGTTATATATATATATATATATATATATATATATATATATATATATATATATATATATATATATATATACTGAAAAAGCGATAAACGCTTGTCATCAACGCTGATCAAATAGAATACAAAACTCAAATATTTGGGTGTGCAGCGGAAGATAGGACAAAGAAGTACTCTTTTTTAGTAAACCAAGCTTTCGCAAATCTTTATTTGCATCATCAGGGTGCTACAATAAACAAAATTAGTACAAAATACAGAAAAGGAATTATTTTGCATCTTACACTAATTGAGGTTGGTTGTCGTGATGTTTATCACATGAAATGAGCAACTCATTTGACCCCTACAAATGATGGTGAAAACTATCCAAAATTGTTTTTTAAAAAACGTTCTTTAACAAATACATATTTAAAACACTTTAAAACACATATACATGAACACTTAAATAAAACTATGTTAAAATAATTACAGAACATGTCATAAAATAAAATTTAGGTTATAAACATTCTTATCAGAAACAAAGAATTGGTTGTGAATTCGTTACTGCCAACTTAAAACGATAGAACGTTAGATCTTAATGATAACAATGTAAAGGTAATAGTATACCTGATAGACGCTGAACTTGAAACAGAAAAGGTAAAAAGACTTATTGTAGAAGGAGTAGTAGAGGTATTGTATATCTCATATATAATTAAACTTATATTGTTGATGATGAATTGTCTGTATTAGTAGATTCATGTTTATCCAAAGTTAACAATAATGAATATAAGTTGCTTAAATTATTGGTATCTGTCTTTTTGTTAATAGTTTCTTTTTCTTGAAAAATGAAAGCCATCTCGAGAAACAATCTTTTTAAATAATTGGTCTCCGTGGATAGGATTTTTACATTTGAAAAATCGAAAGAGTGCCCTGTTGTGTTAGCATGTGTGGTAACCTGCTAGATGTTCTCTAGCCATCTGTGTGATTCCTGTTCTTCTCTACCACGTTTGGTTTTTCCTCTTGTAGAAATTCCAGGTATATTATTTATGTATCTAATTGTTAAATTTTTCTCCCCATTACCTATACGTCTTTGAAGCTCTGTTTGTAATTCAGCCAGATATTTTAACTAACAAGGTGTCAAGTCTTGTTTTGTGCATATGTTTGAGTTTGAGTTTTGATTTAGTTAACATTACTGCGACCTTGGTTTCATATCTTGGCGAGGAGCAGCCAGCTTTATGAGGGTATTTTCTGTAGGAGCAAATTCTATTTTCTGAATTTTCATTTTCAGTTGTTCGCTTTCTTAAAACTTTTATTTTTGAGACACAAGCGTCAATTTTTGTCGACTGAGAATTTACTAAATTATGTAATTCAGACATTTGAGTATTACATGTTGCGATAGCGTTACTCAAATTAGCAAACTGAGCCATAATTGCATTGAAGTGCATTGTGCTAACATCTACTTTTGTTGTACAATTTTCACACTTCCATATTAGCGTTGGAGTCGAGCACAAATAGCGTGCCATGTTGTTTTGCATCCAGAACATTCCAATTGGCTATAATCTGTCGCTGATATAGTTTTATGGCACGCCTGAAAATTTAAATCCATTTTAAAAATATCAACTGAACTATTATATATACCACTAATAAGTGTTTGGTTAGGTAGATCTTTAAAATGCAATTTGTATTTATTGTTTAAAAATTAAGTGTTTCTACTTACAGTTGTGTTTACACTAAAAACCGTTCAACTTGTAACTTGTATTGTTTAAATTCATGAGGCACTATTAAACTATGTTAAATGTACGGCTGCTTGAATTCGATTTGGAGTAATTCATATCTTTCACCTCTCAACTCATGACCTATTGTAGTATTGTATTTTCTTCTCTTTGACCCTGCTTAGCAGTTCTTTTTGTTTACTTATGCGCCGAAGAATTTCATAGTTGGTAACTTTTTGTATCCATTTAATTATCAGCGTCCGACTGTATATATACATCTCAAAGGTATATTCTTTTTTCTACTTCAGAGTTCATTGTCCAACTGTCACAGCTATAGAGCAAGATAGAGAAAATGTAACATCTGAGTTAACATCATACTGTTTCTGAGCTGACTAAGATCTGATCCCGTAAATGTATTTATGTTCATGAGTGTTCCTAGCTTGTTCAATTATTGATAGAATTTCTCTTTTTTTGTGTTACATTGGTTGTTGATACTTGCTCCCAAATATTTTATTAGAAGTTGCCATATAATTGTCATTTATTGGTGTCTTTGAAATTACTACAATTTTAGTTTTGGAAACACGATTTATACTGAATACAAATAAATAATAGCGATGGTAAGACGTAATCCTGTCACACTCCTCGTCTGATTCGTATATATTCAGATGTTATATGCTCTATTTCAATTGTTCCCGTTAGGTGCCAATATAGTTCTGAGATAATTCGCAAGTCATGTTCGTCAACCCCACTTTACTTGACTAACTTTTTAGTATCCACAAGGAAAATAAAATTCTTGTAGTTAGCTGTATACCATGATTCATAAAAACTTTTATTTAAATAGTTCTTCGCATACTCCTTTATATACTAGTAGTAGTAGTACTAATAGCCGACACGTGGAATGCACTGAATACGATGATTGAGAGATACACATAGAACCCCTAAAAAAGGACTGAAAATGATTTTCAGCAAAACTAAACTAATATCAAACAAAGATGACAAACCTATGATAAACATCGAAGGGACAGAGATAGGACACGTAGATGAATATACATATCTGGGTCAAAATGTCAAGGTAAGCAAATAAAATCAGACTACCGAAATAAGCAGACGTGTAAAAATGGGATGGGCAGCATTTGGAAGACTCTCATACGTACTTAAAAATAAAAATATACCTCAAAGACTGCGAACCAAAGTATTTAATTAGTGTATCCTGTCTGTACTTACATATGGAGCTCAAACCTGGACATTCACTAAAATAAACATGGAGAAGATCAGAAAAACTCAGAGAGCTATGGAACGACAGATGCTGGGTATCTCACTTAAAGACCATAAAACCAATGAAAACATTCGTAATAGAACAAAAGTAAAAGATGCTGTCGAACGGTCAGCTAAACTGAAAGGCAAATGGGCTGGACATAACGAACGTCTTACGGATAACCGATGGAATAAAGAAATCGGGAATTGACGGCCATATGAAGCCAAAAGACCACGAGGAAGACCGCAAATGCGATGGAGCGACGATATTAAAAGAACTGCAGGGTCAATGTGGAAACGTCTTACAAACAACAGAGATGAATGGCGAGAATTAGGAGAGTGCTATATTCGGCAATTGGAATAGAGAAAAGGGCTTAAAATAATAATAATAATAATCCTTTATATAAAATTCTGAATATATATTTTAAAATTGCCCTTTCGGGTTACATAACAGAACGTTTTCGGACTAATAAGTCCATCATCAGTACAGTTACCAGGTATACACGAGGGAAGCCACTAAATATGTGGGTTAAAACCCTTTACATGATTTACATCATGGCAACGCAAGACTCCAACGGGTTGCTAACGCAAGAGAAGGTATCTCTATGGATCCTCGATAGCAAACTATTGCTATCAGGAGTAGCAGTTGCTATCGAGGACCCATAGAGATACCTTCGCTTGGGTTGGCAAATTCTGGGAGCCTTGCGTTGCCATGATGTAAATCTGTTTAAAACTACAACTTCATTACATTAACAAAGTTAGCATTCTGTAACTGATGTAAAGGAAACGTTCTGTTTAACACGAAAGGGCAATTTTAGAATATATATATATATACATTTTAAAAGCATTTTTAAAATAAAAGTCTTTTTTTAACTTTAGTTTTAATACTCAGAATTTTAATCATCTTTTGATGTTTAACGCAGTCAAATCGAATTCTGAGAAATTGGTAGCAGTTGGAGTTTTTTTTGTAAGTGTACAAGCTCTGAAAGCAGTTAAATAATGAACGTGAGGGCTTAACATAAGACCCCAGAAATCCAATATCGTGAAATTAACCAGGAGGAAGAATTTAGAGGGATTGGGTCCTCTAAAACATACTTGGTACAAATCTAAATCTGGTGGGTGAAGTCAAGTTCCTTGGGGTAATATTAGACTCGAAACTACTTGGAATCAGCATATATAACTAATAACTAAGAGATGACTACTTTAATGGTAGACAGACGCATTGTATTTTTAACAAATGTATCAGTGATATAGTCGCTAAAGGTACAGCAAAAAGTACGTAAACTAAGTCAAGTTCAAAGACTTGCTTGCCTTGGAATCACAAGGGCTCTAAGGGACAGACCAACAGCAGCCATCTCCGCATATTGTTATAAAAGGGGGAGGCGAAAGCGGATGATTATCAAATCTGAGCAACGTAATGTGTAGATCACCACATAGCAACATCATACCTAAAATCAAAAACACCGAATGGGTGCTAACTTCTGATCATATAGTACCCATACACAAGCCTAAAATTTATTAAAGTTTCCAGCAGTGATGGAAATTTAAAGATTTTGTATTCTACTAGGAGAATATTATTCTCAGTAGGTTTAGATAAGAAATCATTGTTACTTGGTCTATAGTTTTTGTCTGCTGCACTGTAATCACTATCATCAATGAAATTTACATTTACACTTCTGTTTTCGCTTAAACTCGTTCTTAATTTAGAACATGTAAGTGAAGTCGACGCCATTTTGATGTGGCTTACCATATATTACGCGGAAATGTGAACAGAAACGCGTGATTGCAATAACACGATGCAGCAATAACTTTTCTGTGCTAATCATCAAATAATTTTTCTGTGGCTTAACATAGGTTTCTTTATATAGTTAATGCAATAAAATACAATCCATCCTTTTTGTATGGCCAATGATGTATATGTTGGTCAACTATAAAGCGAGTAGTACCACTTGATGAACAAGAAACAAAACAATATTCTTTACCGCCTGCTTTATCAAGATAACATCCAGGCCAAGAGTTCAAATGTTCCTATATACAAGCTTCGTCAGTAAGAGAATAAATAAAATTTTTAGCAAAGAAGACTTTCCCTACGCATTCACTCTCTTGAGAATACATATTATCCTCTGTCCTATCTCGTTCTCGTTTATATTTTATCACTTATTCGCTCTGTTATAATATATATATATATATATATATATATATATATATATATATATATATATATATATATATATATATATGGAAAAGGATAATGCGAGTGAATAATAAAAGTAAAAAGTAATGGCATGTCTCGCAAAACAGAAAACCAAATATGGTATATCGATGGAAGGCAACCGTATATACGTATAACCAATTTGTGGCATCAGGGTCTTCTAACTCTAATGCCACAAATTGGTTGCATTGCTCCTGTAGTGATCCTTTCCCAAGTTAATATGCTCCTTTTCTAACTTGGCTGCACCGTACTGAAGACGACCAATAGTCAGAAATACGTATATACGGTTGCCTTCCATCGATATACCATATTTGGTTTTCTGTTTTGCGAGACATGCCATTACTTATCTTTGAAATTACAGCAACTAACGGATTACCTTTCTCAGGACCCTTCTGCCATAGTTGTAGAAAACATTAAGTTATTAAAAATAAAGGCCCCATCTCGAAAAATCGTTTAATTATTATTTTTCTTTTCTATGTCAAACAATTATAGACTGTAATATTTTCTTTATGAAAAATTTCAGCAAATAAATCGATTTCGTTCACACTCTTCATTACTTTAAATAAAAATGTACAAAACGAAAACAAAACTAAAATTGCAAATTCACACTAAACTCACTTTTTGACTGCATATTTCATGATAATATACTCGAAAAACTGTACTTGCCTATTTTGTACATGATTTAATTCTTCTAGTTAACAGTAAGTGTTGATAAAGTAAAAATATATGTACCTAACATAAAAATTATGTTAATTATGTGTTTATCAATTCATCACAATTATGAAATAAAAAATTACATTTTGTTTATAATGCAAAAACGGTTAATGTGAATAATGATGTTGATTGATTTTGAATTGTTTGAAATTTAGCCACGTGCACACAACACTATGGAATGTTTATGTTGTATGTAAATGTAATTAATTGTCATTTAATTATAAATATCCTAAGATTCCACTGCAGGATTAACGTAGTTAATCCAACTCATATTGTTATATACATTTAAAATAAGGAGAATACATTGATAATAGGTTTCCAATCAAAAAGTGGCCGGAAATATTTAATTAATAATAATTAATTTTTGACAAAAATTGTATTTCGTTTATTTAGTTTTTAAATAAAATACGCTGTTAATGACGTATATGCATGTTTTTTATAGCAAATTAAAGCTGATTATTTTCTTAATATGATGATATAAGGTTGCTTGAGAAAAAATTGTCGAAAATTAGGATTGCTAACTGTTAAAAATACGAGGTATCAAAGATAAAATAAGACAGCTAATGAGCAACGTTATATCATCCTATTAAGAAAAAAATTAATTTTAATTTGATATAAAAACATGCATATACGTCATTAGCAGCGTATTTTATTTAAAACATAAAAAAACCAAATAAATTTTTTGTTAAAAATTAATTATTATTAAGTGAAATAAAAATATTTCGGCCACTTTTTGAATTTCAACCTATTATCAATGTATTCTCCTAATTCTAAATATATGTAAAAATGTGAGTTTGATTAACGACGTATGAACTTAGTGATCTTGCAGTGGGATTTTGTACTAAAAGGTAAGTGAAACGGAAATTTTACTGTATAAATATTAACCTTTTACTCAAAGTTTAGTAGTATTTAGTACCTAACCCCCTACCTAATATACATCTTATATCAAGAATATAACTCAAATTAATTTTTTTTTTATTTTATAATGTGAAAAGTATCTATAGTATCAATATGTATCTATAGTAAGCAAACTTATACACTTTCTGCAGAAATTTTGGTGTGGCTTTTTAATTATTAACAATTTATTTAATTGTTTAATTATTTAAATTGTTGGTCTAAAAACAGCAAAAGAAGGCAAAATCGTTGATTGCTTATACTTATAACTTTTGTAAAAATCAACTTACACTTTTGTGATTGCTCTTATATTGCTTAATAAAATCTTAAAATTTCTGCTCGATCCATGAATTAGTTTGAAAGTTATGTAAATTGTTTATCCCAGGCCACTTTTTGTAATAACGTAAGACATATAATAATGACGATATAGTAATTCTACTGGTACTATATAAAAGGTGAAAACTTTTACTTCTAATATGCACCAGAGTAAAAAAAATATAACCAAAAATCGTTTTGCAGAATTACTGTTATTTTTATCGTTTAAACAATTAGAATAACTTTTAAACTATTACGTATACGAAATATTTTGTCATATGTAAAAAGGAGGGTACACAAGAGACAGAGATGCAAAATTAACAACGCCAGAGGAAATCCTTGCGCTTTTTCGAATTCTCTTCCTTGCTGGTGTAAAAAAGTTAAGCCAAACTGATTTTCGAGAGGTGTAGGCAACTGATGGCACAGGAATCCAAACCTTTCTGCCATGTATGGATTATAAATGTTTTCTGTTTCTCCTTGAAACACTTAGGTTCGACGACAAAACAAGTCGTGAATAACGGAAGCAGACAGATAAATTAGCGGCAGTGCGAGAAATTACAGACAAATTCACAGCTAACTGTCGGAAACATTTCTGTCCAGGTGAACGTATTACAATTCACGAAATGTTAGTTCCATACCGTGGTCGTTGTAGTTTTGTACAATATTTGCCTAACAAGCCCAACAAATATGGGATAAAATATTTGGATTTTGTGATTCAAAGATGGTTTATGTCTCAAATTTAGAAATTTACTGTGGCAAACAGCCCGAAGGAAGATATAATCTACCAAAGACTGCAACAGATATTGTACTCAGATTGGTCGAGCCCTTCAAAAATTTTAAAAGAAACTTGACCACAGATAATTGGTACACTAGTTATCCTTTGTCTTAACAGCTTCTTCATTGAAAAATGACTTTGGTTGGTACTTTGAAAAAAAAAAAATAAAAGAGAAATCCCACCGGAATTACAACCAAGCAAAACTTATACACTCCTCAATTTTTACATTTCAGAAAGAAACCACATTTGTATCTTACAGCGAAAAAAGGAATAAGGCTGTCATATTCCTTTCTACGCAGCACGCTGATGATTCTGTAGATGAGAAGATAGGCGAACCAGAGATAGTACTATTCTACAATGAAACTAAAGGGGGAATTGATGTAGTCGACCAAATGTGTAGCAATTACACTGTCCAAAGACGAACTAGACGGTGGCAATTGGTCGTATTTTATCAGCTTATGAATACTGCAGGAATAGATTCCAATATTTTATTTAACCCCACTAATTGCGATAAGGCCCTAAGTCACAGACATTTCTTGAAAAAATTAGCGGTTTCTCTAATGACATCCCATTTAGTTCCATATAAGATTTCCGAGACTGAGACTCCAAAACTAGCCGAAAAAACAAGAGGAAGGTGTACCCAGTGCGGTCAAAAAAAAAAAAAAAAAAAAATAGAGCAACCACAATAAAGTGCCAAAGATGCAGTAAACCAGCAAGTGATAACCACCACATTGGCTTAGAATGCCAGCATCATGAAAATCAAACAAAAAGTCCTTAAAATTAATTTCCTTTTTATAACTTCTATGTTCATCTAACATTTCTTTTTTATTTTTGTTTTATACTTTATATTTTTTACATAAAATATGTGTTTATTTATTCCTACGTATGTAATAAATGTAGAATGTTAACTAAGCGACCACTTGTGTAAAAAATATTCTAGCGACCACTTAAGGGTTAGGGTGAAACTAAAAATCCAAGCTACTCACTTAATCTTTTAGTAACTCTACTTTCAATCAGTATTACAATAACTGACTACGTACCATCAATTATATTTTATAGAGCAATTTAATATGATACCGATTCTTTCTCATTCTTTTAATAATGTTTTACTTTAAACTGTTCAACAATTTTTACTCTTTTAGTTGTAAGTATTGAAATATCTATCCACTTTGTTTACATCCAATAATTATTCTAATAAAGTAAATAAAGTTCTAATAAATAAAAAAAATAATATAAAGGTTTATGGTCGGTATGGTAAAATTGACTGCTGCTGTCTATATTGCAAGGTAAAGTCAAAGGTAAGCGAGGACCCGGTAGAAGGAGAATATCATGGCTGCGGAATTTAAGAACATGGTTTAAGAAAACCTCAACGGAGCTGTTTCGAGCCGCAGCGAGCAAGGTCATGATTGCCAATATGATTTCCAACATCCGAAACGGATAGGAACCAGAAGAAGAAGAATGGTAAAATTTAACAGGATATCTAACATAGATATAAAATCATATTTTCAGCGAATACACAAAGATAACAATCATATTTTCCCTTGGTATCCCCTCCATACTTCTCATTGACGCCCATTGCCCATTAGTGAGACGATTAGTACCGATCAGATATTTTACATATCTCTTGTTCCGATCCTAATATACCTAGAAAAACTAGAGGTTACTCGTTGATATTTTTATCGGAACCGTTTTTCGTAAACTGTAACTAGTTGATTGTTTACCAGTAGTTTCAAATAAGCGAGTACAAAAACAAACATATTGGCTATTATCGTTTGTGTATTAAAGTGAAAGAAACTAAAGAAGGATATATTTATAATAACTTGAAAAATAAATTAAACAATACAAATAGTACTTACATTTACATTACCAATTAAATCGCGAATCGTCTGAATTGACATTTAAAAACATAAGTTTTTTCACTCTTCTTGTTAACCGTGTTCTTCTGTTATTTAAAATTAAACCAGATTTTGAACATGTTTTCACAAGGAACAGATTTTGTTACAATAATATATTATTTTATGAATATAGTGGTTAAGTTAGGATATACATGGCGATGGTTTTTCCACCACTGTAATGAATTCCGTTCGAATTTTTTTGTGGGTAATATATCATCAGACAAAGACATGTCGACTTCTTTTATATTTCTCGATACAGGTGTATGTTTAGATGAGTCATGTCCAATTAACTCATCAAAAATACACCATGGACTTAAGTCATCTTTATCAGTTTCTTTTTCTTGTACTGGTTGATTTTCATTAGTACAATCTTCTTTTTCTTTTTTTATACAAGTAACCAACTTCTTAACTCTTTCTTTTGTTTTTTATAACTAGGTATTCTGATTAATGAATGAGTTTCGATTTACGATTGACCTGCATTTTCGATTTCAAATCTTTATTGATAGTTTGTCAAGGGATTTATTTATTGTAAATATTCAATTAAGAATTCTTTTTCTTAGTCACAATTATTGACCTAGTATAAGAATAATAATTTTATTTTCAAAAAATGCACATTTGTAGAAGATGCAGCTTTTATGGTCCACTTTCTGAATATTGCAATGATTGAAACTTCTCCTGATGCATTTCTGTCCGTTTCGACTACTTCTACTACAAGTACTGCCACCGCCACCCAAGCGTCAAAAGGTGATGGATACTTTCATTAATAAAATTATTAGGTTAGAACAAAAAAAAAACAAATAGATATGGATTTACTAAACCTATGCAAAGACTCGTTTCATCCGTTTTCCATAGTTGAAGAACGAGGTTTTAAAAATTTTGCAGGGTGGATTCCTGGATATAAACCACCAACAAGAAAAACTTTGTCAGATTCATTACTTCAGGAATGTTATATCAAAACTGAGCAAATTATTAGATCACAAGTTGTTAAATAAGTAGAAAATACCTGTATTACTACTGACCTCTGGACATCTGGACTAACTGAGAGTTACATTGCATTAACAGGACAATATTAACCCGAAAATTAAGAATTTAAAACGGTTTTATTAGGCTGCTGCAATTTCTCTGGAAACCATAATTCAGAAAACATCGCTTTTGAAATTAGTGAAATTATTAATCAGTGGGGTCTAAAACGAAAAGTAAATTTTGCAGTAACTGATAATGCCTCAAATATGGTCAAAGCTATTAAAGATGTTTTGGAATAAAAACATTTAAATTGTTTTGCTCATACGTTAAATTTATTGGTGGAGGACGCACTTAAATACTGTCGTGTACAAATAGATAAAATAAAAAGTCTTTTTTTCGACAATTCGGCAAAAAACACATTTCAAAAAAGTACCTTATCTTTAGAAAGTCTTTTAAAGTATCAATTACAACATAACAAAGTTCCCAAACGGCCAATCCAAGACGTGGAAAATAGGTATAACTTCACCTATTCACCTAGACATGTAAAAAAGAATGACCGAGTTAGAAGAGGCAATCCGTTCCACATTGGTATTAGTTAATACAGACTTAGACCAAATCTAAATAATAAAGACTGGATTATTTGTTCTCAACTTTCCCAAATTTTACGGTCTTTTAAAGAAATAACAAGTACAATGAGTGGCCAAAAATACTAGTTCAGTGATTTGTTATGGTACGCTGCCTGCAAGAATCTTGTAATAAAAGTTTAGTAAACGATAACCTTACATCCATAGTATCCGACGTAGTACAATTACTAATATCGGGTTTAGCAAAAAGATTTAGAGGGATAGAACAGAGTGGCACATTGTCATTACGTACATTTATGGATTCACGAATTAAAGTGCAGGGATTTTCTGATAAAAATGAAGCTAAAAAAACAAAAGAGAGAGTTAAGAAGCTGGTTCCTTCTATAATTAAAAACAAGAAGATTGTACTATTGAAAATAAACCAGTACAAGAAAAAGAAACCGGTAAAGATGACTTAAGTCTATTGTGTATTTTTGATCCATTAATTGGACATGACTCATCTAAACGTACACCTGTATCGAGAATCCATTACAATGGTGAAAAAACCATCGCTATGTATATCCCAACTTAACCACTATATTCATAAAATATTGTAAATGTGAACACATGTTCAAAATCTGGTTTAATTTTAAATAAAAGAAAAACATGGTTAAAGTATAAAAACTTATGTTTTTAAATGTCAATTTAGACGATTCGCGATTTAATAATAACGTGTAATGTAAATGTAAATACGAATTACTATTTGTATTGTTCAGTTTATTTTTCAAGTTATAATAAATATATCCTTCATTAGTTTCTTTCACTTTAATAAATATACACATAAACGATAATAGCCATTATGTTTGTTTATGTAGGTACTCTCTTACTTGAAACTACTGTTAAACAATCATAGTAATTTGTTTACGAAAATCTGTTTACGATAAAAACGTCAACGACCCACCTCTACTCGTTACCTCTGCCCACGCAAGACGAGACGTTGCCAAAAAATTTTGTATGAAGCTTTTTTATTGTGGCATCATATGCGGTTTAATATTTTTATTGGGAATAAGGCACAATGTGACTTTAAAATAAGCTTATTTTGATGTATAGATTTTTAATTCGGAAATCATACTTCAAATACGAAACATTAATAAATTTTATTTATATACAACGATTTCCGAAGTGGAAATCAAAATGTTATATTACACTTATTGTAAAGTAAAATTGTGGCATATTCCCAATAAAAAACAGTAAGCTACCATTTAAATCCATTTCGCTCAAATTTGATTATTTTAGAACACTGTTCAAATGCTAAAAATTCAACAGATCAAATAAAACTAATAAGTTTGGCAACGTTGAATTTCCCCTTTTTTATTACTTCAACTCATTCATTTTCGGCGATATAAAGGGCGGACCTAATATACCTCTCTCTTTTTAAACAGGTGTTTCTCACTCCACCTCACGTAAGGTCCATACCGACCATAAACTTTTACCTATACTGTATATATATATATATATATACAAATAGTATATCTATTAGAACCTAAACTAAAATTAATAAAAATTTGGACTAAAGTCCAAATTAATTAACATCAAGTTTATACATCTGAAAATCTAAAACATTCATTTTACAAAAACGATGTCTAAATACCTTATGCATCTTCCACAATTACATGAGACCTGTACTTGAGACTTCTATAGTATATGTTAAAAAAAAGGGAGGAACTAAGTTATCAGAAAATGTATCCGCAACTCCTATAGTCATTAACTTGGTACTGATATCTCTGCTCCACGATTTCAGTAAGCAGTCACCAAACCATTAAAACTGCTACATCCATGTTTCCTATTATCCAACGATTAGCCAGTCCAGGACTATATGCATTATTATGGTACTGATATTGCTGCTGTTCCTCATAAATAAATAGAATATACAAGGAAGTTTTTGGCAATTTAATACGGTTTTTGTGTGTTATAAAAAAAACAATATAATTTCTCAGAGAAAGTAAAGAATATCTATCCTTCTTCTTCTTCAAGTGCCCTGTCCGTTGCGAACGTTGGCTATTAACGTGGCAATTCTGATCTTATTTGCGGCGCTTCTGAATAGTTCGACCGATGTGAGCCCGAACCACTTCCTCAGATTTTGGAGCCACGAGTGTCTTCTCCTGCCTGGCCCGTCGCTTACTGTCTATTTTTCCCTGGACAATCAATTGCAGTAGACGGTACTTATCGTGTCTCAATATGTGGCCTAGATATTCAAGCTTTCTTTGTTTAATTGTATTCACGATTTCTTTCTCCTTTCCGATTCTTTGGATTACCTCTGTGTTGGTGACATGTTCGCTCAATATCTATCCGCTATCCGAATTTAATCCATAGATTAAATATTAGAATACTATAGAATAATGCTATTACCGGCAAAAAAACGGTATAATAGTAGTAACGATACAACCAAATAAATAGTTATTAACAGACAAAAGAGGTGATGTAGAATAGAGCATATAACGTAACAATAGACCCATATAATTTTGAAAAATTGGGGCGTTTTAGATATCGCAGATAACGTTGTCACATAAGAGATAAAAGGGAAAATTCAGGTAGCAAACTGATATATGTATCACCTCATAACACTTTTAAATCCAGAAGTGTAATGCGGACTACTAAAACCAGGATATATAAAACAATGTAAGTAAAACTCAGGTATTAATTAGATCAGGATTGCTAGAAAAGCCCTCAGAAGTGTTTTACAACCGGGAACTAATGCTAAGGTCAAACAGGTATATAAAAATTGCACCGTCGTACAAGAAACTAAATCTCAACGCTAAAGTTATTGTTTTGCACTTTGTATTGATTTGTAATCTTATTCATAACAGAATTATATATTTCTTTCTGCGACGCTCAATCGACTCTTATTTTATTTTTTCATTGTTTGTGTTTTACTTACATACGTAGATTCTTATTTTTCTTACTGCGGGATGTATTTTTGGATTTAATATTTTTGCTTAAAACGTAGTAATTGCCAGCTTGTATTCTGTTGTTATTCTCTTTTGTAGTGTTTTTGTTAAAAGTGCTCTTAAATTCCAAATATTTAGACCGATGAAACATTTCAAAGTGATAGTCACATATTTTTTATTATCGTTGATTTGGAGGACCCTTTTTTGCCCTTTTTTGTATTGAATGTATTAATGTTTTTTGCTTACTAATAATTATTTTCGCTACTATATTAAACTCATCGTCGAAGGTCCGTATAATATGATCCGTTATTAATGAATCCGATGAATCCGTTATTAAACTGTGAGATTTTCTGTATTTGCTTTCCGGGAGATGCTCTCCAAAACGATGGTAAACACGATTGGAGACAGGGCATCTTCCTGTTTGAGGTCACTGGACATTTGAAAGTAAGTTGGCAGTTAATTTTCTTATGTATGCCTAGTTCTTCCATAGCATTTTAGTTACAATCTTATAACTATATCATATGTTTGTTGAAAATCTATAAATAACTAGCTTAATGTTTTTTTTTTATTCCCAACATTTTTCATTAAGTATATAATAGTGAATATTTGATCAACGGTTCATTGAATTTTCCTAATTTCACATTAATCTTTCCTAATTTCACATTTGTGGTTGCTGGATGTCAAAGAAGACACCATTTTCCATAGCGGGTACTATGATTCCAATGGGGTAAAGTACAACCTACATATTTGTTGCCAAAATTACTTTGCTGCTGTATCGAGTACCGTTTACTGGTATATGAATTTTGTTACGAATTTATACTGTGTGCTGAACTTAAAATTAAATCTTAAATCTATTACCGCGAATTGAAAAGCATGTTTTAACCTTTAATTGTAACATTTTTCGTTAACGTTTAGTGAAACATTTTACGTTTATCTAAATAAGAATTTTTGCGTTACATTGATATTTATGTGGCAATTAGCTGTAAAGTCATTTCCTGTCGTATCATATTTTCCTGATTTTTTTGTAGACAAGCGGTTTAGTTTGTGTAATATAATATCCCCAATTCGTTTCATAATATATTGTTTTCAAAACAGCTGTTCGTGAATTCGTTCACTTTTTTTAAAGCACTTTGATTTTTAATATTTTGACCACGCATATTTAGGTTTTCCAATATTTGGGATTTGTATAATCTTTATGTATATAATTATCTGTTTATTGATTTTACTTTTTAAATAGAGTTTGGAATGGAATCTTCCTGTTTGAAATCAATGTACATTTGAAAATAAGTCGACAGTTTTCTTTTCTGCCATGGTATTTCATAGTTTTATTCTTATGATTATATCAGTGTTTGTTTAAAATCTATAAATAACTAGTTTAATGTTTTTTTTTGTATTCCCAACATTTCTCATTAACTGCCTAATAGTAAATAATTGATCAACGATTTATTAAGTTTTTCTAATTCCACACTAATATTCACCTACTTTATAGTTCACCTATTTACTCAATCGTTCCAGGTGTATTAGAAAAAAGACTGTATATCCTAATTATTAATAGAGATATAGCTTATATATAGCTTATATCGCTATAGTTTGTACAGTACATTTTATTATTCCTTTTGTGTATGGGTATACTTTTCAGCAAGTTGGTACTTGCTCTTAGTTCTAAATTGACAGATCAGCTGTTTAACTGCCTGTACTGAACTTTCTTTTTCATTTTGCAAATATATATAAAAATTAATAAAAACCACTCTGACATACCGTTGATTGAAATATTGGATACCCTATACTATTTAATCAACGGAAATACTAAGATCACACGGGGAGAATATTATGGGTTATTTCTGGTTTCGTCAAAATTTACGCTGAAATTACTAACAAGAGAGTGCTCTCACTTCCACATGTTGAAATTGATATATAGTACCAACAGATGCTAGTCATATACCATCAGCACTAATAAAATGGAAACTATCAAATTAATGTCAATTTCATTTAATCAAACGTACTAACCTTAAAAATGATTATTTAAGATAACACACCTCAAAAATATTGACAATAAATTAAAAATAGCTTAAGCGCTATAAAAGTAACAGAGCAGCAAAGCTCACAGCATGAGAATAGTGCCTCGTACTTTTATATAGAAATTTGTTGACAGACAAATATTTATTTTTTTATATACTAGGTTCTTAAAAATGTGTACTCAAAACAAATAAATTTTATCTAACAAGTGTTTTATTCCAGTTTCATATGAAAGCACCAGATCTTAGATATTATAAATTTCGTCATAGGTGCAAATTATAAATGAAAACCAAATGATACAGAATATAGTGAAATATAAATATCTTAGCCCTCTATTGCCCGACTTTTTTGTAAACTTGTTTGTTTATAAAATGTTTTAATTTGTATATGTGCTCAAATATCCATTTACAACAACTAGTAGTTTTTTTAGATTTTTTAAATTTCGTTTGGGGAGAGTTTCGGGAGTGTTTAGCAAAAACTAACGAATTAAGTTATATACTTATTTATTATGTCATTCAAAAAAACAAATATTTGTAGTTGTAAAACATAAAGCAACTTTACATTTATCACACATTACTTTAGAAGTATTACAGCATCCTGGTTTTTTGCATCTTTACTTTTTTTCAGAAATTACTGGCCAGTGGAAGGTTTGGTCAAGCTTAACTTCCTTTGGTAGTACAATAGCAGTAGAGCCTGGGACGTCCTTTGTTTTTGATCTGGTCATTGCTTGCTAACAGTACGCTACATAAGTGGGACTTAAACTATAACAAAGGCAACTGGTTTTTCTTTTTAATTTCAAAGTAATCGCAATCACGACGATGCAACAACTAGCTGTTAACAACAGCTAAATCCAGAAGGTGAAAAAATATTTTTAGATACCACTTTTTAGATCTTATGTCTGTTCGGTAAAGAGCAATTAGTGAATCCATAAGATCGACACCTCCAATAAATTTATTATAAAATTGCACTGAATTTGGACAGCATACAATAATTCTTGATTTTTGTTTCTTATCCCACCTCTTGACTAACGAAGTAGGCTCAGAACCAACAAATGTACTAAGCAAATGAACCGGTTTATTATCGTACCACTTTAACGCTGTTTGTCTTATGCCATCTACTGTAGCGTGCTTTTCTTCTACAGTACCTCTGCCCTGTTTCTTCATATTCTTGTCATCAGAAAAATGGCAATAACGCAATCTGTTTGGAAGAACAGTTCCCAAACATTGCAGTCCACGTTTTTCCATTTCAATCTGCAACTGAATGCTATTGAACCAGTTGTCAAAATATACTTTATAGTATTTGTTTGGTTTGACTATCTCACACAATCTTATTACTACATTACCGCTGGTATCTACATTAGGTAAATGAAGAGGATGTTTAACAGTTCCTGTATATAATTCCCAGTTATAAACAATACAATTGCTATCACACAAAACAAATGCCTTGTATCCCCATTTTTTGGGTTTGTTCTTCATATATTGTTTTAAAGAATGTGCCTCTTTGAATGGTATCATTTGTTCATCAATACACAATTTTTCACTCATTGGAATACTTTGAAAATTTTAAAATAGACCGTTGATGAATGGTCTAATTTTGTATAACTTATCATTATTGTTGACCATATTTTCGTTATTATTGAAATGCATTTTAGTTTTTATTTCTTCAGAGAGATTCCTAGATATAGTATCGACTATTTGAGCAATACGTGTTTCCTTCTGCCAAAATGATCTTGTCCTTGGCAAGCCTATATTGACATCAGTAGAACAGATCCAATAAATTGGTTTAATTCTGCTAGTGTCATATTCAATGGTTTATTTATATTCTTTTGCCGTGCATACAAATTACTTTGTTCTACTATGTTTTCCAGCATATTGGTAGATATCATCTTTTTAAAATAATGTAGAGGGGATTCCGGTTCTAATAATTTGCATGTTGGTAAATTACCTTTCCATTCTGGAATTGGAAATACTGTTCGGGAACCACTCTTCCACTGAATGTTTTTTACGATCATTTTTGACCTTTTGAGCACATTTTGTTCAGTGTGTTTTTCTGTTTTATCGGTATCGCCCTCATCTTCATGGTCTAAATCTAAATTGGTATCCTGGTCTAAATTTGCTTTGTACAAATCGTCTTCATTTTCCATTTTATTTGATCCTGGATCAATTGATATCTGATTACCTGGAAAATTCATTATCACTATCAAAGTCAGAGTCTTTGGATTCCTCGGATATTTACTGCTTTTCCCGTAGAACGTTTTTGTATCCATCTTAAAGAAATAATTTAAAATAATATGGTCCAGTGTGGATTCAAAGCAACATACCTGTTTTTTATCACAGTACTGAAACAACACAATAAAATAAACAAATGTCAACGGTAATCAATATCTAAATGCTGATATAATGCCTCTGTATGTATTTTTATATAAATTGTACACAATTTATAACAATAAATCACGATCGAAAATACAAACTAATAAGGCAGTCATGTCCATTTGACATACTGTTAAACATTTCCATATAGGTTTCGTCATAGGTTCATAGAGTGTATTAAAATGTATAACCAAATGTTGCCTCAAATTAACAGAGGGCATACTAGAGTCGGAAATTGTTTTAAAAAAGTTTTCTGCATCAAAAACTCCTTTGTTGCCTTGAGTACACACGGGGCTATAGAGGGTTAAAATAGCTGTATCGAACGAGGATAAGGTTATTGATGAGGAAAAAAAGACCTATCGCTGAGGAAGTGGGAAAGTAATTGGCAAACGCAAAGAGCACCTTAATTACATTAAATGAAATATGCATTAGAATCTATCATGACACACATATCTTGATACACATGAAACAAGACAATTAATAAACACGTTAAGAGAATCTTAAGAAATAATGACCAAAATTTAATTTTTAATACACAAAAGAAATAATGATATACAGAAGATACACAAATTAAAAAAACGTTATCCCCTTATTATACGCAAGAGAGATACCTCTAGGAAAAATCAAAACGATCGAAAATATATACCAAAACAATACAATAAAAGTAAAAGTAGAAGAAGAACTAACCGACCCTATTGAAGGTGAGAATGGAATAAGACAGGGATATTACCTGAGTCCTCTATTATTCAACCTGATTATGGATGAAATAATAAAAAATAAGAACTAAAAAAGGATACCAAATGGAAGAAAAACAAATTAAAATAATCTGCTGTGCATACGACGCAATACTATTTGTTCAAAGTGAAAATGATTTACAACGTATGCTGCAGCAATTTCATATAACCGCCAGAAAATTTAACATGTTAATTTCCCCAAAAGAGACAACATGCATTGTTACAACAGCAAATTTACTAAGATGTTAATTGGAGCTGGAAGGTCATATAATAGAACAAGTGTTAGAGCTTAAATATCTAGGCATCACATTATCTACCTACGAAAAGCTCGAAACTTAAGTGGAAGACCCAGTGAATAGAGCAAACAGAGCCACAGGCTGCCTAAATGAAACATTATAAAGAAATAAAAATATCGGAAAAAAAAACGAAAGGCAGAATTTACAAAACAGTCATCAGACCAATAATGACATACGCGGCAGAAACAAGATCTGACACAGAGAGGACAAAAAGCATATGAAATAGCAGAGATGAAAACACTTAGAAAAATTGATGGTAAGACACTATGGGACAGAGCTAAAAGTACAGATATACGACGTAGATGCAAGGTGAAGAACATCAAAAACTGGTTAAGAAATATAAGAGTAGAATGAAACGATCATATAAGCCGAACGACAACAAATAAAACAATAAAGACGGCAAGAGACGGTTAACCCATAGGAAGACAATCAGTAGGACGACCACGAAAACGATGGAAAGGCAACTTACTGGAGGCACATTGAAAAACAGACAGAGTTATGTCTATATAAAAAGAAAAAGTAGAAGAAGAAGAAGATACACACTATAACCATTAAAATAGTTACAAGAAAGATAAAATAAATCAGTCATATTAATGTAGAATAGCAGAGGACAGAGTATTTGTCATAGCTTTGGACAAGTGCCCAATTGAAAAAAGAACACAGGTCGTTCAAAAAAGACGGAACTCTAGAAAGAAAATAGAATAGATTTAAAAAAATAAAAGCAGAAACATGTCTTTTTCTACTTTTTCAATATTGAAGATACGTAAATAGAACATTGAATTAAAATGTAACCTTTGATATCTGTGATAAACCCATCACCTGAACAGTGGCGCCGATGTATGTAGTTAAGATTGTTTACACTTATTTTAACTGTTTATTTTTTTATTATCTATATATGAGTTGTGACAGATATCACAAACTTATTTATTTTCCACAAAGAGGCTCTTTAGAACCTAAAATTATTACTATACAAATCTGATTGGACATATCTTCAAAAAGTAATACACGGCAGGTTAAATTTAAATTTTTAATAAAAAGTAAAAGATTACGCATTACTTATGGGGTTTAAAAACGAGCCTTTAGGAAGATTAAATTACTAATGAATAATTAATTAATCGGCTAATTCTTCAGTCACCCCTTTAATATGATTTTGTCAAATTGGTCCTTTTTAGGACCAACTATTCTAATAACATATGTCTATAACTGTTAAGGGTATATCTAAAAATCAAGAAACTTTACTTTACTTAAACTTATCAGACATATGAGCTAAACACGAATCTGACTAATTTTTAGTACAGGAAACACATATAGGGCCTAACCTAGGGTATTTGGTATATAGCTGATCGCTGAAAACCACATTATAGATATATACATACTATTTCTATCGAAAAAAAAAGCAAAGAATAACTCAAAGTAAGAAAGGACAAAACCAGTCAGCTAAGAGAACCTTTTAACGATTTTGAGCTTGGATCCATCATCTACATATTTAATGAAAAATATTACAGATACCGACATTGAGGATCTGAGCACAAAGCTTATTACGAAATCTGGACCAAAAACACTACAATGGCTTATCCATTGTATCCAGATGATGAACAACTGTATTCAAATTAGGAGATACCCAAAGTCTAGAGACAAGCCAAAGTTGTTACCTTGCTTAAACCTGGCAAAAACTCCAACGACCATAAAAACTATCGGCCAATATCTTTATTTTGTCAGCTATTCAAAGTGATGTACATCACAAATGCTAAATCAAAGATGGGTACGAAAAATATCGGGTATCAGTGGTGGTATTTTTCAATCTAAATGCCGCTTACGACACTTTAACTTACAGAACATTTTTTCAAAAGCTATATGATATCCCCTTAGATAACAAACTCACTTATATTGTCTGCGTATGCCTACACAACAGAATATTTTTTGTATCACTCAATGGTAAGAATAGCAGATGAAGAACGGTCTCGCTTGGGGTAGCATAAAGGCACCTACACTGTATAACATTTACACAAACGAACGATCCATACCGGTAGATACTAGGACTTCTATTATATAGACGATACACCTATTATTGCACAATAAAAATAAACTATGAATCAATTTTCAGCTAAACCCCTGAAAACCTCGTGTGTGCTCCTTCAATTTCCCTAACATAGACGCTTTCACAAAACTGAACATCCAATAATGTCATGAAATTGTTGAACGTAGACTCCCTATAAATTCCTTGAAAATAGTTTGTATCGCACGGGGTCAGTCACAGATTATTGTTTAAAACTAAAAGGTAAATTGAGGACCAGAAATAATATTGTTCGCAAGCTTGTCAGCTAAAAATGAGGTGCACATCCTTCCGCCCTTAAAACATAGACGCTTGCACTATATGCATCTGCTGCCGAATATACCTTGTTAGACAAATTAACCATTCTTTCTTTTTGTGCACACTACTACCAATTTTAACACAAAAATATCTATTGTAGCTCTTAACCATATTTATTTTGAGATAACCTTTTATCGTGATATCATATGTAGGAAACAAATAAGACCAGAACTAAAATAATAAAAAAGCTTTATACAAGATATCGCAGAAGATTGGATGAAATAAAATTAGTTTTTATTAATCGGATGCTTACATAAAACGTACAAAGACATACTCACGTAAACAAAATATATTACGAAATTTCTGTAATAAAAAAAAAACATTGAGTTCGGCATTGAATTAATAAAATTATATTAAATAAAAGAACAACATTTTTAAAAATGCAGAAAAAATAAAATTTCCTATGCAAGCGAATATTCCATTAAATAATAAGCCCAAATCCTTTTGTATCTATATACCTGTTTTTAAAGAACCAGTTACCTTTTAGTACGTAGTTATACCAGGTAATAAGATATCATCTGTTACTCAGTGTAATGCGTATTAGATTACACTGTCTACGAACAGTAGATAAAAATAAGGAGCCCATATGAACCGTTCAGGGTATATGTTGAAAATATACGGTATAATCACAAAGTTGCCAAACTCTCAGAGCTTACTTAAACCGATAAACGTATGGTTCAAATATACATTGAAGAAGATCTGTACGACCCCTATAATATATACACGTGAACTAAACGATATACATTTATGATACAGGGGTATTTACGGGCTCCAAAAAATTTTTATTAATTATTAAACTCTACATGTTGATGAATCGACAGAACCAATATTATGGAATGGTCAAGTGAGCTCCGTATATCGGTATCCACTTGACCACGGAGCTCAATTGAACCTGAATTTTAACATGGGCGGAGTCCACTTTATGCCGTAGATATATATATATATATATATATATATATATATATATATATATATATATATATATATATATATATATATATATATATATATATATATATATATATATAGGGTTTTTAACGCGGTTCTCAAAGAATTAGTTTGTAAGCACTTTTTGAAATTATCTTTATTATATCTATTATGAAACACAGATATATATTTAACATAGCCAATGTAAATTTAAAATGAACTATCTTTAAAATTGAAATTGTTATGACACTAACTAAATTATATTAACAAAATTTTGTACCTTTCTGTCACTGAATGCCTAAATAAAACTGTTCTCCACTATATAGATTTTAATCACCACTCAATGTCTTCGTTCTCAGCTTCGGTTATCCTTGTTTTTGTGAAATTACTTTTTCCAATTATCAGCTTCCACCAATTTAAAATATTTTTCTTCTTAATAGCATTTATATTTATTCTTCTTTTTAATACACCAATATCCAATCACCATATAACTATTATAATTTCATTTCTACTAATCTCCAATCATAATATCATTTTAATTTGTTCCAATCTCCAACCAATATTCTTATAATATACTTTCCAATACTATCAAATTTTAATATTAAATCACTGATTATTGCATACTTAATACTTTCTTCCTAATTCTGACTGATTAATCTTGAACTTACTGAACAACTGACTTCACTAAGTGTAACTAACTGTGTCTGTCTTCTTACTAACTAACTGTCTGACCGACTGACTGAACTTATACTGACTTCATAGTAACTGTCTGGCCCCGATTGACTGACTGGCCATTTTGAATCCAAATCACTAAGTATTTATACCTTTTCAATGTTCCAGAACCATCTGGCAAGAAATCATATTCGAATTGTTCTATTTCCTACATATATGAATGTTCTCGAAAAAGTATATGTTCGATTATGTCCATTTCACAGACATAACCCTATTCGCGAAGGTTCTACCGTAAACAAAGGTTAAATTCTGTGTTCTAGAGAATTCTTTACTTTTCTATCGAGAATTTTATTGACATTTAGGCTTTTCAGATCAGAATATAAACTTATATGTAATTTAAACAACCTAAATTAATAAACTACACTACCTCAAATCGGTAATTATATGTAAATTAAATATCTCAAACCAATAAATAACCCCACTTCTTCATTCGCAACCATCACTTAAATGTCACTTTCAGAGTATATTTGGTTGTCTATGCACATGGCTCACTTAAAAATACCATAATTATTAAAAAATAAAAACTTTTTACACTTAATATATGCTAATTTCTTAAGAATGCCCTCATATAAATATATTCTATAGTATATAACTTATTAAAATAACCAAATACTTTTTATATCTAATATTATCTAGTATATAACTTATAAATTATTTTTAATCACTATTTTTCTTTCTCCTATATATATATATATATATATATATATATATATATATATATATATATATATATATATATATATATATATATATAGACAAGAAATTTAATCTTTGCAGATAAGAGAAATAGTAAACTCTTAAATATTGGGAAAATCTGCAAGAAAGACTCTAATTAATTAATTAATCGAATTAATTTGGCTTCTTCAGGGCTGAAAGAGAATAAATTATAATTAGCTACCATATATTATCTATTAAAAAACATTATTGATCTTACCGTAACTTAGAATTGTAGAGTTAGAATATTAAAAAACTTTGCTAGTAACATAATGGTGTTTTTTGTTACTATGTACAAAAAAAGTTTTTTTTTATAACGTTGGAAATGTATGGTAGCTTTGAACTTAAAACGCAAAGGTTTACCCAAGGTTAATCGAAAAACCCAATGTAACTACATTTAAAAGGAGGTAATTCTTTGAATTGTCGGCAATAACTAAATTTTTGATTGTTAGAAGTTTAAAAGTGAGGTTCTCTTTTAGCCAGAACGCATGCGCTGACAAATTCAAGTAGTTCTTATGAATCTTTATGTCGTTAAGGTTCATTGGTAAAACCGAAAGAATTTAAATCCCAAAATAATATTTCCCTATACTGGGATTTAAATTCTTTCGGTTTTACCAATGAACCTTAACGACATAAAGATTTATAAGAACTACTTGAATTTGTCAGCGCATGCGTTCTGGCTAAAACAGAACCTCACTTTTAAACTTTCTAACAATCAAAAATTTAGTTATTGCCGACAATTCAAAGAATTACCTCCTTTTAAATGTAGTTACATTGGGTTTTTCGATTAACCTTGGGTAAACCTTTGCATTTTAAGTTCAAAGCTACCATACATTTCCAACGTTATAAAAAAACTTTTTTTGCACATAGTAACAAATAACACCTTTATGTAACTAGCAAAGTTTTTTAATATTCTAACTCTACAATTCTAAGTTACGGTAAGATCAATAATGTTTTTTAATAGATAATATATGGTAGCTAATTCTAATGTATTCTCTTTCAGCCCTGAAGAAGCCAAATTAATTCTCTTTGGCGAAAACGTTCGGTTCGGCGAAACAATTGATACTCATTAGAGTCTCTCTTGCAGATTTCTCCAATATTTAAGAGTTTACTGTATATATATATGTATATATATATATATATATATATATATATATATATATATATATATATATATATTTATATATATATATATATATATATATATATATACAGTAGACTCCCTCTATAACGAGAACTGAAATGGCAGACTAATTACCTCGTTATAAGCGGATCTCGTTATATCCAACAACAATAATACTATGCATACATATGAATATGTAGTTTTCTAAAACGTTAACTTTCTATAGTAAAGCCATTCGGAGCAATATAAGATGCTAATAAATATTGGTTGAATGGCGTTTTTAAAACAAAGTTGTTTACTTTTATTGTCAATGAAATGCATTAAAACAAAAAAGAGTTGTTTACTTTTACTGTCAATGATTTACGTTAAAACAAAAAATCTGTATTCTGTAAATATGTATAAAGCGTATAAAGTTATTTTGTCATTTTTGACTGCTTTAAATTGTCCAGTATTCTATCTATCATATTTTCTAAAGATGTGAAACAGTTTTATGCTTCTTCATTTGCGTTTTGTCATTGGATAAAGTTTCTGACAACCTTTAAAACACTTTCCACATCTTGTCTATTAGGACCCATATTATTAGGTGTGAATGGTCAACCCCCTACAATGACACTTGTGAATCATAAATATTACATTTCCGACTAAGAATCATAAATTGTAAGAAGTTTATTGCGGGCGGCCCGCAGTTAAAAAGGGTATTTATTTATAGCTACGGCCGGGCCAAAACGTAAAAAACACGTTTTTCAATCTTTTTTTCTCTCGTTATAAGCAAATTTACCTCGCTATAGAGGGTTACAGTTCAATACAAATTTCAAGGGACATCTAATGTACCTCGTTATAAGCGAAACCTCTTAATAACCGTGTACGTTATAGAGGGAGTATACTGTATATATATATATATATATATATATATATATATATATACATATATATATACATATATATATACATATATATATATATATATATATATATATATATATATATATATATATATATATACATATATATATACATATATATATACATATATATATATATATATATATATATATATATATATATATATATATATATATATATATATATCTAATTTTATTTCATCCAATCTTCTGCGATATCTTGTATATATATGTATATATATATATATATATATATATATATATATATATATATATATATGTATATATATATATATATATATATATATATATATATATATATATATATTGTTATGGATCTGTTTATCGATCAGAAATAGAATAAAGAGTTTTTTTATTATTTTAATATACCGTGGCATATAAGTTAAAATACAACCCTGTACTTATTTGTAATAGTTAGAATAAGAGAAAACATTGTTCCGTGACGGGACCCTGACGAGTTTTTCCGTGAAAGACTGAGTGAATAGTGAAAGGACAATGGAACCCGTATAATTATAGATTTAGGAATAAACTTGTAATTGTATTTTGCGGTGGGCATTTTTCGAAAGTAAATAAGAATTAGATTTAGATATGAGATAACAAGAATTTGGAAACTTATTTCTGTTGAAAAAGGCAAAATTGTTAATGGTTTCTGAAAAGTAATTTGAGTGAAAGTAGTTTATTTGTTTTAAATATCATGTTGGAAATTTTCTAAATCGAAAATAAGTGGGAAAGATGAATGCTTATGATTGGTTAAAAAGGAATGGTGGGAATGAGAGAGTTGAGAAGGTTGTCTGGGAGAGATTGAAAGAATTATTATGTTACCGGCAGACCAGAAGAGAAGACGTGTTTTCGTGTAGTCAATCTGAGTACCAGTGTTTTCGTTTGTTAGTGAAAAAGGTGGAAGCTGAGAGCAGATCAAAATCGAGAAGATTAATACCTCTTTTGAGTCTGCATAGTCCATGAGATATAATTGAGAAAGAAAGGAGAATTTGTGAATAAAGAGTACCGGTCAAAAGAGGCTTGGGCTTGTGTTTTCGGAGGAGTAGTTTGCTGGTATGCGGTTTGGATCGATGCTGAGAACGGGAAAGATTTGATGGTAGCCGGACATAATCAATCAAGGAAGGAACTGTGGTTTGATCGAGAGGAGACATCATTGGTGTAAAAAAATAAAGGTCAGTCAAATAATTTGAATGAAAGAAAATTTTAAGATATTCTAAAGATAAAATCAGATATAAGCATACGAACTAAGATTCCAAGTTTCAAAGAGTTATTTTTTTTGTGAATAAATTATATTTTTATATGGTCATTTTTTTTAGTAGATATTATTATAAAACAGATCAATAGATAGTTTGTAATTAAAATTAAATTTAGAGTATAGGAGTTTGTTGGGAAAGATAATTGCCCACAAAAGTTATTTATTAATATTCATCGTATTGCTTATTGAAAATAAATAATAATTTGTGTGCATATTTATGTTGTTTTAATGTTAGTTCCGTTTCCTGTTCTATCCCGATTATGAGCAACTAGGAGATACTGAACCCACTAGAAGAGATATATAAAGTAAACTGATTAAAGTAAAATTAATAAAGGCACCCTGAGAACTTTTAATAGTAATTGAATTGTATGACTCTGCATAAATTAGTAAATTAATTAATTAAATAATTGGATTAATTAAATTAGTGTTAATTAATAATAAAACATCATAAAGCAGATCACAACAATATATATATCTACGGCATAAAGTGGACTCCGTCCATGTTAAAATGCAGGTTCAATTGAGCTCCGTGGTCAAGTGGATACCGATATACGGAGCTCACTTGACCATTCCATAATATTGGTTCTGTCGATTCATCAACATGTAGAGTTAAATAATTTACAAAAAATTTTTGGAGCCCGTAAATACCCCTGTATCATAAATGTATATCGTTTAGTTCACGTGTATATATTATAGGAGTCGTACAGATCTTCTTCAATGTATATTTGAACCATACGTTTATCGGTTTAAGTAAGCTCTGAGAGTTTGGCAACTGTGTGATTATACCGTATATTTTCAACATATACCCTGAACGGTTCATATGGACTCCTTATTTTTATCTACTGTTCGTAGACAGTGTAATCTAATACGCATTACACTGAGTAACAGAGGATATCTTATTACCTGGTATAACTACGTACTAAAAGGTAACTGGTTCTTTAAAAGCAGGTATATAGATACAAAAGGATTTCGGCTTATTATTTAATGGAATATTCGCTTGCATAGGAAATTTTATTTTTTCTGCGTTTTTAAAAATGTTGTTCTTTTATTTAATATAATTTTATTAGTTCAATGCCTAACTCGATGTTTTTTTTTAATTACAGAAATTTCCTAATATATTTTGTTTACGTGAGTATGTCTTTGTACGTTTTATGTAAGCATCCGATTAATAAAAACTAATTTTATTTAATCCAATCTTCTGCGATATCTTGTATAAGGCTTTTTTATTATTTTAGTTCTGGTCTTATTTGTGTACTACATATGATATCTCGATAAAAGGTTATCTCAAAATAAATATGGTTAAGAGCTACAATAGATATTTTTGTGTTAAAATTGGTAGTAGTGTACACAAAAAGAAAGAATGGTTAATTTGTCTAACAAGGTATATTTGGCAGCAGATGCATATAGTGCAAGCGTCTATGTTTTAAGGGCGGAAGGATGTGCACCTCATTTTTAGCTGACAAGCTTGCGAACAATATTATTTCTGGTCCTCAATTTACCTTTTAGTTTTAAACAATAATCTGTGATTGACCCCGTGCGATACAAACTATTTTCAAGGAATTTATAGGGAGTCTACGTTCAACAATTTCATGACATTATTGGATGTTCAGTTTTGTGAAAGCGTCTATGTTAGGGAAATTGAAGGAGCACACACGAGGTTTTCAGGGGTTTTGGCTGAAAATTGATTCATAGTATATCTTTATTGTGCAATAATAGGTGTATCGTCTATATAATAGAAGTCCTAGTATCTACCGGTATGGATCGTTCGTTTGTGTAAATGTTATACAGTGTATGTGCCTTTATGCTACCCTAAGCGAGATCGTTCTTCATCTGCTATTCTTACCATTGAGTGATACAAAAAATATTCTCTTGTGTAGGCATACGCAGACAATATAAGTGAGTTTGTTATCTAAGGGGATACCATATAGTTTTTGAAAAAAATATTCTGTAAGTTAAGGTGTCGTAAGCGGCATTTAGATTGAAAAATACCACCACTGATACCCGATATTTTTCGTACCCATCTTTGATTTAGTATTTGTGATGTACATCACTTTGAATAGCTGACAAAATAAAGATATTGGCCGATAGTTTTTGTGGTCGTTGGAGTTTTAGCCAAGTTTAAGCAAGGTAACAACTTTGGCTTGTCTCTAGACTTTGGGTATCTCTTAATTTGAATACAGTTGTCCATCATCTGGATAAGCCATTGTAGTGTTTTTGGTCCAGATTTCGTAATAAGCTTTGTGCTCAGATCCTCAATGTCGGTATTTGTATTATTTTTCATTAAATATGTAGATGATGGATCCAAGCTCAAAATCGTTAAAAGGTTCTCTCAGCTGACTGGTTTTGTCCTTTCTTACTTTGAGTTATTCTTTACTTTTTTTCCGATAGAAATAGTATGTCTATATCTATAATGTGGTTTTCAGCGATCAGCTATATACCAAATACCCTAGGTTAGGCCCTATATGTGTTTCCTGTACTAGAAATTAGTCAGATTCGTGTTTAGCTCATATGTCTGATAAGTTTAAGTAAAGTAAAGTTTCTTGATTTTTAGATATACCCTTAACAGTTATAGACATATGTTATTAGAATAGTTGGTCCTAAAAAGGACCAATTTGACAAAATCATATTAAAGGGGTGACTGAAGAATTAGCCGATTAATTAATTAATCATTAGTAATTTAATCTTCCTAAAGGCTCGTTTTTAAACCCCATAAGTAATGCGTAATCTTTTACTTTTTATTAAAAATTTAAATTTAACCTGCCGTGTATTACTTTTTGAAGATATGTCCAATCAGATTTGTATAGTAATAATTTTAGGTTCTAAAGAGCCTCTTTGTGGAAAATAAATAAGTTTGTGATATCTGTCACAACTCATATATAGATAATAAAAAAATAAACAGTTAAAATAAATGTAAACAATCTTAACTACATACATCGGCGCCACTGTTCAGGTGATGGGTTTATCACAGATATCAAAGGTTACATTTTAATTCAATGTTCTATTTACGTATCTTCAATATTAAAAAAGTAGAAAAAGACATGTTTATGCTTTTATTTTTTTAAATCTATTCTATTTTATTTCTAGAGTTCCGTCTTTTTTAAACGACCTGTGTTGTTTTTTCAATTGGACACTTGTCCAAAGCTATGACAAATACTCTGTCCTCTGCTATTCTACATTAATATGACTGATTTATTTTATCTTTCTTGCAACTATTTTAATGTTTATCCTGTGTATCTTCTTCTTCTTCTACTTTTTCTTTTTATATAGACACAACTCTGTCTGTTTTTCAATGTGCCTCCAGTAAGTTGCCTTTCCATCGTTTTCGTGGTCGTCCTACTGATCGTCTTCCTATGGGTTAACCGTCTCTTGCCGTATTTATTGTTTTATTTGTTGTCATTCGGCTTATATGATCGTTTCATTCTACTCTTCTATTTCTTAACCAGTTCTTGATGTTCTTCACCTTGCATCTACGTTGTATATCTGTACTTCTAGCTCTGTCCCATAGTGTCTTACCTCAATTTTTCTAAGTGTTTTCATCTCTGCTGTTTCATATCCTTTTTGTCCTCTCTGTGTCAGATCTTGTTTCTGCCGCGTATGTCATTATTGGTCTGATGACTGTTTTGTAAATTCTGCCTTTCGTTTCTTTTCCGATATTTTTATTTCTTCATAATGTTTCATTTAGGCAGCCTGTGGCTCTGTTTGCTCTATTCACTGGGTCTTCCACTTTAGTTTCGAGCTTTCCGTAGCTAGATAATGTGATGCCTAGATATTTAAGCTCTAACACTTGTTCTATTATATGACCTTCCAGCTCCAATTAACATCTTAGTAAATTTGCTGTTGTAACCATGCATTTTGTCTCTTTTGGGGAAATTAACATGTTAAATTTTCTGGCAGTTATATGAAATTGGTGCAGCATACGTTGTAAATCATTTTCAATTTGAAAAAGTAGTATTGCATCGTCTGCACAGCAGATTATTTTAATTTGTTTTTCTTCCATTTGGTATCCTTTTTTAGTTCTTATTTTTTATTGTTTCATCCATAATCAGGTTGAATAATAGAGGACTCAGGTAATATCCCTGTCTTATCCCATTGTCACCTTCAATAGGGTCGGTTAGTTCTTCTTCTACTTTTACTTTTATTGTGTTGTTTTGGTGTATATTTTCGATCGTTTTGATTTTTCCTAGAGGTATCTCTCTTGCGTAGAATAAGGGGATAACGTTTTTTTAATTTGTGTATCTTCTGTATATCATTATTTCTTTTGTGTATTAAAAATTAAATTTTGGTTATTATTTCTTAAGATTCTCTTAACGTGTTTATTATTTTTTCCTCATCAATAACCTTATCCTCGCTCGATACAGCTATTTTAACCCTCTATAGCCCCGTGTGTACTCAAGGCAACAAAGGAGTTTTTGATGCAGAAAACTTTTTTAAAACAATTTTCGACTCTAGTATGCCCTCTGTTAATTTCAGGCAACATTTGGTTATACATTTTAATACACTCTATAAACCTATGACGAAACCTATATGGAAATGTTTAACAGTATGTCAAATGGACATGACTGCCTTATTAGTTTGTATTTTCAATCGTGATTTATTGTTATAAATTGTGTACAATTTATATAAAAATACATACAGAGGCATTATATCAGCATTTAGATATTGATTACCGTTGACATTTGTTTATTTTATTGTGTTGTTTCAGTACTGTGATAAAAAACAGGTATGTCGCTTTGAATCCACACTGGACCATATTATTTTAAATGATTTCTTTAAGATGGATACAAAAACGTTCTACGGGAAAAGCAGTAAATATCCGAGGAATCCAAAGATTCTGACTTTGATAGTGATAATAAGAAAGTGATAATGAATTTTCCAGGTACTCAGATATCAATCGATCCAGGATCAAATAAAATGGAAAATGAAGACGATTTGTACAAAGCAAATTTAGACCAGGATACCAATTTAGATTTAGACCATGAAGATGAGGGCGATACCGATAAAACAGAAAAACACACTGAACAAAATGTGCTCAAAAGGTCAAACATGATCGTAAAAAACATTCAGTGGAAGAGTGGTTCCCGAACAGTATTTCCAATTCCAGAATGGAAAGGTAATTTACCAACATGCAAATTATTAGAACCGGAATCCCCTCTACATTATTTTAAAAAGATGATATCTACCAATATGCTGGAAAACATAGTAGAACAAAGTAATTTGTATGCACTGCAAAAGAATATAAATAAACCATTGAATATGACACTAGCAGAATTAAACCAATTTATTGGATCTGTTCTACTGATGTCCATATATGGCTTGCCAAGGACAAGATCATTTTGGCAGAAGGAAACACGTGTTGCTCAAATAGTCGATACTATATCTAAGAATCGCTGGGAAGAAATAAAAACTAAAATGCATTTCAATAATAACGAAAATATGGTCAACAATAATGATAAGTTATACAAAATTAGACCATTCATCAACGGTCTATTTTAAAATTTTCAAAGTATTCCAATGAGTGAAAAATTGTGTATTGATGAACAAATGATACCATTCAAAGAGGCACATTCTTTAAAACAATATATGAAGAACAAACCCAAAAAATGAGGATACAAGGCATTTGTTTTGTGTGATAGCAATGGTATTGTTTATAACTGGGAATTATATACAGGAACTGTTAAACATCCTCTTCATTTACCTAATGTAGACACCAGCGGTAATGTAGTAATAAGATTGTGTGAGATAGTCAAACCAAACAAATACTATAAAGTATATTTTGACAACTGGTTCAATAGCATTCAGTTGCAGATTGAAATGGAAATACGTGGACTGCAATGTTTGGGAACTGTTCTTCCAAACAGATTGCCTTATTGCTATTTTTCTCATGACAAGAATATGAAGAAACAGGGCAGAGGTACTGTAGAAGAAAAGCACGCTACAGTAGATGGCATAAGACAAACAGCGTTAAAGTGGTACGATAATAAACATAGATAGATAGATAGATAATAAACATAGGTGGGATAATAAACAAAAATCAAGAATTATTGTATGCTGTCCAAATTCAGTGCAATTTTATAATAAATTTATTGGAGGTGTCGATCTTATGGATTCACTAATTGCTCTTTACCGAACAGACATAAGATCTAAAAAGTGGTATCTAAAAATATTTTTTCACCTTCTGGATTTAGCTGTTGTTAACAGCTGGTTGTTACATCGTCGTGATTGCGATTACTTTGAAATTAAAAAGAAAAACCAGTTGCCTTTGTTACAGTTTAAGTCCCACTTATGTAGCGTACTGTCAGCAAGCAATGACCAGATCAAAAACAAAGAACGTCCCAGGCTCATTGAAATTGAGAACGAAATTGTAAAAAAACAGAGGAGAGGATCTACTGCTATTGTACTACCAAAAGAAGTTAGGCTTGACTAAACCTTCCACTGGCCAGTAATTTCTGAAAAAAACTTGCTGAAAAGTATACCCATACACAAAAGGAATAATAAAATGTTCTGCACAAACTATAGCGATATAAGGATGTCGAACGACCTAATACACCTGGAACGATTGAGTAAATAGGTGAACTATAAAGTAGGTGAATATTAGTGTGGAATTAGAAAAACTTAATAAATCGTTAATCAATTATTCACTATTAGGCAGTTAATGAGAAATGTTGGGAATACAAAAAAAACATTAAACTAGTTATTTATAGATTTTAAACAAACACTGATATAATCATAAGAATAAAACTATGAAATACCATGGCAGAAAAGAAAACTGTCGACTTATTTTCAAATGTACATTGATTTCAAACAGGAAGATTCCATTCCAAACTCTATTTAAAAAGTAAAATCAATAAACAGATAATTATATACATAAAGATTATACAAATCCCAAATATTGGAAAACCTAAATATGCGTGGTCAAAATATTAAAAATCAAAGTGCTTTAAAAAAAGTGAACGAATTCACGAACAGCTGTTTTGAAAACAATATATTATGAAACGAATTGGGGATATTATATTACACAAACTAAACCGCTTGTCTACAAAAAAATCAAGAAAATATGAGACGACAGGAAAGACTAATGACTTTACAGCTAATTGCCACATAAATATCAATGTAACGCAAAAATTCTTATTTAGATAAACGTAAAATGTTTCACTAAACGTTAACGAAAAATGTTACAAATAGAGGTTAAAACATGCTTTTCAATTCGCGGTCAAAGATTTAATAAAGTTCAGCACACAGTATAAATTCGTAACAAAATTCATATACCAGTAAACGGTACTCGATACAGCAGCAAAGTAATTTTGGCAACAAATATGTAGGTTGTACTTTACCCCATTGGAATCATAGTACCCGCTATGGAAAATGGTGTCTTCTTTGACATCCAGCAACCACAAATGTGAAATTAGGAAAAATTAATGTGAAATTAGGAAAATTCAATGAACCGTTGATCAAATATTCACTATTATATACTTAATGAAAAATGTTGGGAATAACAAAAAACATTAAGCTAGTTATTTATAGATTTTCAACAAACATATGATATAATTATAAGATTGTAACTAAAATGCTATGGAAGTACTAGGCATACATAAGAAAATTAACTGCCAACTTACTTTCAAATGTCCAGTGACCTTAAACAGGAAGATGCCCTGTCTCCAATCGTGTTTACCATCGTTTTGGAGAGCATCTCCCGGAAAGCAAATACAGAAAATCTCACAGTTTAATAATTAAGGTCCTCATATTATACGGACCTTCGACGATGAGTTTAATATAGTAACGAAAATAATTATTAGTAAGCAAAAAACATTAATACATTCAATAGAAAAAAGCGCAAAAAAGGGTCCTCCAAATCAAATATAATAAAAAAATATATGGCTATCACTTTGAAATGTTTCATCGGTCTAAATATTTGGAATTTAAGAGCACTTTTAACAAAAGCACTACAAAAGAGAATAACAACAGAATACAAGCTGGCAATTACTACGTTTTAAGCAAAAATATTAAATCCAAAAATACATCCCGCAGTAATAAAAATAAGAATCTACGTATGTAAGTAAAACACAAACAATGAAAAAATAAAATAAGAGCCGATTGAGCGTCGCAGAAAGAAATATATAATTCTGTTATGAATAAGATCACAAATCAATACAAAGTGCAAAACAATAACTTTAGCGTTGAGATTTATTTTCTTGTACGACGGTGCAATTTTTATATACCTGTTTGACCTTAGCATTAGTTCCCGGTCGTAAAACACTTCTGAGGGCTTTTCTAGCAATCCTGATCTAATTAATACCTGAGTTTTACTTACATTGTTTTATATATCCTGATTTTAGTAGTTCGCATTACACTTCTGGATTTAAAAGTGTTATGAGGTGATACATATATCAGTTTGCTACCTGAATTTTCCCTTTTATCTCTTATGTGACAACGTTATCTGCGATATCTAAAACGCCCCAATTTTTCAAAATTATATGGGTCTATTGTTACGTTATATGCTCTATTCTACATCATCTCTTTTGTCTGTTAATAAATATTTATTTGGTTTTATCGTTACTATTATACCGTTTTTTTTTGCTATAGTATTCTAATATTTAATCTATGCTTTATAAAAACCGTAATTAATTGCCAAAAACTTCCTTGCATATTCTATTTATTTATGAGGGGCAGCAGCAATATCAGTACCATAATAATGCACATAGTCCTGAACTGGCTAATCGTTGGATAATAGGAAACATGGATGTAGCAGTTTTAATGGTTTGATGACTGCTTACTGAAATCGGGGAGCAGAGATATCAGTACCAAGTTAATGACTATAGGAGTTGCGGATACATTTTCTGATAACTTAGTTCCTCCCTTTTTTTTAACATATATATAGAAGTCTCAAGTACAGGTCTCATGTAATTGTGGAAGATGCATAAGGTATTTAGACATCGTTTTTTGTAAAATGAGAGTTTTAGATTTTCAGATGTATAAACTTGACGTGAATTAATATTTTTTAAGTTTCTCACTTAGTTATATCGATAATTCTGTATATTCAATTAATCATGGGATATTTTTTATCTCTGAATAAAAATTATCGGTTAGGAATCAGCTCCTTTTTTTTTATTATTGGTTTTATTAACTTACATAAATAAATACAACCTGATTTAAAGTAAAGCTGAAGTTTATTTTTGAAATGCACACTTTAGATACTCTGTTTTTGTTTGCCTTATTTTTAGACCTTTTTGCTCAAGCGCCCATCTCCATTGTCTGAATCATTAATTCAATTATCTCTCCTTATCTCTTACTAACACCACATCGTTAGCATACATCAGGCACCAAGGGATATCTCCTTGACATGTTTTCGTTAATTTTTCCAACACTAATTAGAAGAGATAAGGGATTAGCACTGACCCCTGATGCAATACTATTCTCAAATGAAATTTATCAGTCTTACCCTCACTTGTTCTAACATTAGTTTTCCATTACTTGCCTTATGATAAAAAATGCATCCGTTGTTGATTTGCCTTGCATGAATTTAAACTGATTTCCTAATATTTCTGTTTCTTCCTGTATCCTACTATCAATTATTCTCTCCCACAGTTTCATGGTGTGACAGAGTAGTTTTAGGGCTCTTTGTTTTTGTATACATGTAATAAAATGCTACTTCTCCATTCATCCGGTATTCGCCTTACTTTCAAAATTCTATTAAATAGTCCTGTTAGCCAACTTGTTCCTGATTTTCCTAATGCTGATCATATATATCCAGGGATGCCATCAGGACCTATGCCTTTTCTTTTTTCATCTTATGTAGCTCTTGAATTACTTCCGCGGTCGTCATTTTCGGCACAATTGCTATTACTGTCTCTGTTGCCTCTATAGATGCTTTATCAAACTCTTCGTTTAATTGGTCGTTAAAGAACTCCTTCCAGCGATTTTTTACATCCTTTCCTTGCATAAATAGTTTAATGTATTTATCTCGTATACATTTAATCTGATTAAAATCTTTGGTTTTCTTTGCTCCACCTTTAGCAATGTTGTATATGTTTTTTTCTTAGTACTCAGTTCATTGTACAACTTTTCATACGCTGCTACCTTAGATTGTGCTACCGCTACTTTTGCTTCCTCTTTATCTATTTGATACTTTTGATAATCTTAGTCTGATATTTTTTCTTGTCCCTCCTTATATAATCTTCTCTTTTATATTGTGTTAAACATCGTCTGACTATCTATATTTACCAATTTTTAAGTCAATTTCCTGAGATTTTTTCAAGTATTTTAGTTACACCCTCTTTAATAATTTTTGACACATTTCTCCAAATTTCATTATGACCATTTTCCATATTCCAACACATTCTTTTTTTATTTCTTCTGTTCTAAATTGAACTACTTTGTCGCTTGTTAACGTCAATTAATTGTTTTTGTGACTCTCCTCGATATTTTGGTTTTATTTCATATTTTACTTGTATATCTAGTACCAGCACTTTATGCTGTTGGCTTACAGTTTCACTAATTATTACTTTAGAGTCTTTACATAAGGGATTCGCTTACGATCCATATTTGGAATTGATTTTGTCTGCTTTTGAATTGGATAAGTTGGCTTTCTCTTTTCTAAAAGCATGTACTAACAGTGGACTAGGTATGGCCACTGTTAGTACATGCTACTGCTAATTCCAGCATATTATCTGCCATATTATTTGCTGCTAATAGCATTCATATATTTCATCTATAGATTAAATCCGTATAGCAAATAGATATTTTTCACTTTCTCGGAGAAATAATATTCTAACATACAAGATCCTATTAAATTGCCAAAACCTTCCTTGCATATTTTATTCACTTATAAGGGACAGTAGCAATATCAGTACCATAACAAGGCGTATAGTCCTGGACTGGCTAATCGTTGAATAATAGGTAGCAGTTTTAATGTTTTCGGGACTGCTACCTGGTATCGGGGAGCAGAGATATCAGTACCAAGTTATTGCATACATGAATTGTTGCTTGAACTTTATCATTATTAAACAGCACTATATAAACAGCACTATATTCTATAACACAAGAAACACTGTATTATAAAACAGTCGAATAATATACAGATTCCCAATTCAAATATTCAAAAAATTAAAGAACAGCTTACTAAAATAGAAATCGCCTATTTAAAATGTAATCCATTAATGGCCCAAGGTACCAAGCACTTCTGGCATATGGTAATGATATTGATCTCATAAGAAACTCTCTCCCGTCTGCGACATCTTCAACAAAGTGAAGAGAACACGAAAAATGTTTTACTTAAAACCAACAAAATGAAAAACAAATACAAGCGAATCAACAGAAGAGAGCAATTCAATTTAGATCGTGGATAAAACAAGTGATGTTTTTATCTAAGGGGACGTCATAGAATTTTTGGAGACATGTTCTCTAATTTAATATGTCGTAAGCGGCATTTAGATTGACAAATACTACTCCTAATACCTGATCTTTCGTACCCGTTGTTGATTTTTGCAACAACGGGTACGTTGTTACATACTTTATAAGTATTACAAATAAAAATAAATAAGCAAGAAGAATGTAAGTGTACTATATTTAAACCAAGTGACAGCAAAAAGAATATTATACATACATGTACTTCTAAATTAAAAATTATATGCCTGACAACGCAAGATACAAAAAACAATGATTTAACATTGAAAATAACTAAAGCTAAACTTAAAAATAAAAATAAAAAATAGCTTGCACAAGCCGAATATATTATATGTAATTGTAATAGATATGTTGGCTAAAATTAAGTTACCATACGACACCGAAATATTATATCTGGGTAATGACTCACTACTGATTGCTAGTATCTGCCATAAGTGTATCCATGTGTTTATGTGTATCTAAAGTATAGTAGTATATTCAATTCCCTACATTAAAAAATCGAAATATTTAAATTAGACAGTAAAAAATTATAATTTTAAGATTGATTTAAATTTTACTGCTTGATGAAACAAATATTGTAAGTCATACACTGTAGCAATCGAAACATCGGAACGTACATTTATAATATAATAAATATTTCAGTGCCAATGCATGAAAAAAAATACTAGTACATAAAAATGGACACTTGCCTTTTTAAAGTTTATAATAGACACTAATTTCAGTTTATCTATAATTAAAGCAAGTAATATAAATTACCACCATAAAATATTTAACTACATTAACCAAGTACGTATTTGTGAAATTTCTCGATGACTAAATTGATTGATATTTAAATAAATTTGAAGTTCCAAAACTCACCTGCTGTAAAATTTAAAAATCTACGATTAATGAAATTATTGGCAACATCGGAGAAGTTTAGTTGTGTACGCAAAGAAATGTATACGGATCCCAAAAGTGTTTTAACCTATTACGGAGTCCACTTAATCCGACGTGTTGGTCGGAGTCCACATAAAGCGCTACCCAGATAATAATATACACGGTGTATATTCGCCTGGAGTTACTATAATACCGTTTTAGTACGGAGCCCTCATTAACCGCTAGATCTATATATATATATATATATATATATATATATATATATATATATATATATATATATATATATATATATATATACATCTAGCGGTTAATGTAAGCTCCGTTCTAAAACGGTATTATACTAACTCCAGTAGAATATACACCGTGTATATTATTATCTGAGTAGCGCTTTGTGTAGACTCCGACCAACATGTAGGATTAAGTGGACTCCACAACAGGATAAACCATTTTTGGGATCCGTATTTACCATTTTGCGTAAACTTCTAAACTCCTGCGATGTTGCCAATAATTGTATTAGTAGTAGATTTTCAAATTTTACAGCAGGTACATTTTGGAACTTGAAATTTATTTAAATATCCATCAATTTAGTCATGGAGGAATTTCAGGACTATTTGGCTAATGTAGTTAAATATAAATTGTTAACCGACACATAACTTTATTTTACTTTTTAGTTTTAATAAACAAGGCGGTAATTGATATTACTTGCTTTATATATTTTTAAACATAAAAACGTGTCTATTATAAACTTTGAAAAGTTCAGTTTCCATTTTTATTAATTAGTATTTTTTGTTAAAATGCATTGGCACTGAAACATTTAGTCCATAAATGTACGTGCATCGGATAGAGTAATCTTGAAACAGTTTATGAAAGTAGAAGCCCCTTCGGTAGGATATTGTTTGTTACCCTATTAATTAAAGAAAACTGTACAACAGGGAGGTCTTTCTAATTTTTCGATTACTGCAGTTTATGACATACAATATTTGTTTAATAGCGTAGTTGAATTTAAACTACAATAATTTATAAATCAAAATTTAATAACATCATTTTTTACTGTCTAATTTCAATAGATATGTCGATTTTTAATTAAAATATTTAATGCATTAAAGTCGCGTGGAGATTTTCACTAAACATTTAATTTTAAAGCTATTATTATAAAAATCCCAAAAAGTATAAATATCTAGGGAATTTAATAGCCCACTATAGATTTGTTTTATAGATTATCGTAAAGCGTTCAACAGAGTCAAATGGATACACTTATGACTGATACTGATCTTTATGACTGTTGTACTTGTTTGTACAACAACACCTATTTTTGCTTATAACTGAACTTTACGAACACACTACTGGACCTTTTAAACTAACATTAAAAGAAGATTAAACTTCAAATGATAGATTAAGTAACGAAATACAAGTATCTGGGGAAAATTTCTCAAACGATTTTAATATTGAAAGAGACTTTAAAGAGCATCTGATAAAGCATGCTAAACCGTAAGGCGCCTAAACCAAACAATATGGATATTTGAGAAAAATTACAGCTCGTTCCAAAGAATTGTAAATATAACATTAATCTAGATTAAGAAGAAACGCTGAAGAAAAAAACAGTAGCGGTTAGCCTAAATAAAGAAAGGCAAAAATAAGTTGTAATTTGATGTTTTGAAAAAATCTGATCCGAAAACCGTATGAAAAACATTTCATAGTATAAACTCTGCCGTCTGGCGGCCTATATCGGAAACTTTTACTACCATTTGATTATTTGTGAACGATTTTGTGTAAGGTTAAGTAGCACACCACAAAAAGTGTTTTTATTTTCTCTTTTGTTCAACAATTAAAATGTATTGTTATACTTTTAGATGTTCCAATACAACAAAGGATAATAAACATAAAGTACGGGTTACAAAATTCTATTATTTTCTATGCGCTAGTTATTATAGACACGCTATCACACAGTTAAAAACTATGACCCCTATGAAAAAAATACAGTAGCCTATGACTATATTTGTGCTTTAGCACTATAGTAAGAACAAGATAAAAATCTAAATATCTACATAATTATATTAACGAGAAGTTAATAAAACTTTTGTTAGTTATCAGTGAGAGAAAGCTCATTTCAGAATATATTATGAAAAATGTTGTTGATATTACAATATCAGGTACATTTATATAATGATAAGAATACAAAAATAAAAAAACAACTTACTTTTTCAAAACAACGATCAATCACTTCATTTTATCACGAAAAATTTAAAACATTGCAATGTAACTAAACCCATTTTGTGAGCTATAGTACTCTGATGCGCTTTAGGAGCACAACTATCAGCTAAATGTTTTTCATGTGGGAGTCCTGAGTAATAGAACTCCAACATCGCTCTCCTGTAAATTGTCAAACTTAGTCTTAGATAACAACGACAACCTTCTTAGGATTTAGGTACAAGATACCGTCCACAATTATGTGATTATGTGTACGTGCCAATATTCTTTTAAAAGATATTAACAAAATTCGCGAGTAGACACCGCAACATCGGTATGTCCCGTAGCGATAAATTTACCATTTCATGATAATTAGCATTTAAAAATGAAATTTTCATCTTTCATACAAACATCGATAGTTTTTAGCTCTGGATGTATTTGAGTCTTACCGTGCTGTAGCACATTTAGTCTAAAAAGTTTTATTTTACGCGCAATTAGCACATTGACTCTGGAAATGACCTATAAATATACATTATTAATTATTTCCAATCAAGATTTTAAGCAGCTCTGCACCATTGGTCCATTTTTGTTGCTTTTTGTTACTGTTTCCCCTTTCTTTTTATCGTCAACATTACATAGTGCTACAACACTGGGTGAGTCTTCGCTAACTACAACTTTTCTTCTTAATTTTATAAGAGCTTTCTTAATTCAGTATCTGTTCTTAATCTATACGGATTTGTTTGTAGCAGTATAGTAATAAGAACTTATTTGTTTTAGTTATTCTTCATGATTTGCATCGCTATATTAAAATAGGTCTGTATTATGCTCTTTAGTCTTTATTAATGTAGGAAGTTTGTATTATGCTCTTTATTCCTTCAGTGGCTTTATTATTAACTGTGATTATTGATCCAATATATTTAAAGTCTTCCATACTTTCGAAATTGTAGTTGTTGACTTTAATGTTTTATCTAGATTTATTGAATTGGTCTCTTCTGTGTATTTGCTTGTATTTGGTTTTCACCTCGTTGATTTTAAGTGAAACTTTGTTCATGCTCTCTGAACTTTGTTGAAGATGTCGTTTACGAACGGGAGAGAGTTTTTTGTGAAATCTATATCATCAGCATTATGCTAGGAGCTGCTTTGTACCTTGGACCGTTAATGGATTACATGTTAAATGGACGTTATTGCTATTTAGGTAAGCTGTTTGTTCATTTTTTCTTTATTTGAATCGAGAATCTGTATTTTATTAGATCTCTGGTTTATTTATTTATATCTCTGGTGTTTTGTTTCTTGTATCGTTATTACAAGGATTTTGCTGGATACAGAAATAGGAAATCTGGTGGTACGTACATGATGTTTTGATTACCAACATTAGAAAATTTGTCTTACTGTAAAATCGTGATGATTTTACTAAAAAAGATAATGTTGTTTAATAATAATAAAGTTGTTTCGCTTTGCCTTCTCCATCGAGGTCGCAGTGAGACTGCTACCATTATACCTTCTGGTATTTAATATTTTGTCGGTCAAGCAACAATTCCTATAGTTATTAACTTGATACTGATATCTCTGCTTCCCGATTTCAGCAAGCCATTAAAGTAAAGTAAAGTTCGTGTAACCTTCTGGCTAAGGTCTAGTGTTAGGGTTTTCAGGTCGCGCAAGCGCCCCTAACATGACTGAATGACTACTTTCGTAGCCGGGATCGACGGCTTTACGTGCCCTTCGAAGCACGGTGGCAGCTCAATTAAATTAGAAATTGAAAATTTTGTCGGTGCCGGGATTTGAACCTGGGCCCTCTAGCCTAAGTTAAGCCAGTAACATAGCCCCTGAGCTTGCCACTGCAAGCCATTAAAACTGCTACATTCATGCTTCCTATTATCCAACGATTAGCCAGTTCCGGACTATATGCATTATTATGGTATGATATTGCTGCTGCCCCTTATAAGTAAATAAAACATGCAAGGAAGGTTTTGGCAATTTAATAGGATTTTTGTGTGTTAGAATATAATTTTTCCAAGAAAGTAAAGAATATCTATACGCTATACGGATTTAATCCATAGATTAAATATCAGAGCAAAAAAAAACGGTATAATAGTCAGTAACGAGAAAACCAAATAAATGTTTATTAAAAGACAAAAGAGACGATGTAGAATAGGGCATACATATAACGTAAAAATAGACCCATATAATTTTGAAAGGTTGGAGCGTTTTACATATCGCAGATAACGTTATCACATAAGAGATAAGAGAAAAAATTCAGGTAGTAAACTGACATATGTATAACCCTTATAACTCTTTTAAATCCAGAAGTGTAATACGAACTACTAAAATCAGGATATATAAAACAATGTAAGTTAAACTCGCAAGAAAAGACCCCAGAAGTGTTTTACGACCTTGAACTAATTAAATACTAAGGTCAAACAGGTATATAAAGATTGCAACGTCGTACAAGAAACTAAATCTCATCTCTAAAGTTATTGTTTTGCACTCTGTATTGATTTGTAATCTTATTGATAACAGATTCATATATTTCTCTAAGAATTCTTCTTTCTGCGACGCTCAATCGGCTCTTATTCTGTTTTTACATTGTCCGTGTTTCATTTACATACGTAGATTCTTATTTTTCTTACTGCGGAATGTATTTTTGGATTTAATTTTTTTGCTTAAAACTTAGCATTGCCAGCTTGTATTCTGTTGTTATTCCATATCGCTGTTGTTATTCCATCGCTGAAAATAACGAAATAAACATAATAAATGCCGGCAAAGAAGAACCAAAGAAAAACTTAAAATGAGAGAGGACAAAACCAGTCAGCTTAGGAAACCTTTCAACGATGTTGAGTTTGGATCCACTATCCACGTATAGTATGAACAATATTACGGCTCCTGACTGAGGATCTAAACATAAAACTAATTATAAAATTTTGACAAAAAAATACAACAATGGCTAATATCCAAAGTCTGTAGACAAGCAAAGCAAAGACAAAGTTGTTGCCTTGCTTAAACCTGACAAAAACCCCAACGGCCACACAAGCTATCGGCCAATATATCTATTTACTTTTTCAGCTATACACAATACTTCTGCATATGATCCTTAATATAAACCGATAATAGAAGAAAAACTTAAATTTAAAGATAAAAGTGGCTATATATGACAGGGTAGATCATGTTCGTCATACATGCTAAATCTTGCCCAACACAGCGAAGACGGATATAAAAAATATCAGACATGAGGAGTGGTATTTGTCAATCTAAATTCTGCTTATGACACCTTAAATTAAAGGACATCTCTCCAAAATCTATGTGATATCCCCTTAGGTAATAGAACAACAGAAGATTTTCCGTATCACTCAATGGTAAGAAAAGATAAAGATGGAGAACGTAGAAGAACGGTCTCCTTTGGGGTACCGTAATGGCAACTACACTGTATAACATTTACACAACCCATACCAGTAAATACTAGGACTTTTATTATGTAGACGATACATCTATTGTTGCACAACCAAAAACTTTTGTTGCTGAAGTGGAGAAAAATCTAAATCATATCTTAAACACAATAAAAATAGATTATAAATCAATTTTAAGCCAAACCCTCAGAAAAAGTCAGGTGTGCTTCTTCAATGTCCCTAACAGAGACGCTTTCAGAAATTTGAACATATACCTGAACCACTAGTGTCATGAAATCATTAAACACACTTTGTAATTTACAGAACTTTGTTTAAAACTAAATGGCAAACTAGAACCAGAAAAATAGTATTCTCCGCGAACTTGTCAGCTAAAAATGGGAAGCACATCCTTCCACTCTTAAAACGTAGACGCTTGAACTCTATGCTTCTGCTGCCGAATATACCTTGCTTGTATGGGTGACATCAATACATACTTGACACGTAGGTTTAGCTATAAATTAGTCAGCTAAATTCAGCGGATATTAAGACTCTCATCCATACATAAGCTCTACAATATCGTAGTTATCAATCCACCTAATATCCGAAGATAAGCAGCTAGAGAACAAAAGAAACAAAGTCCAGATTCGTAACATCCACTTCATGAATAACAACCCATTTTATGACTAGAATCGAGGAAAAACTGTCTAGATCATCAGATCTGCAAGATATACAAAAAAAATAAGCTGCTTCTCGCCATCTGAACCCTCAAAAGGAACTTCCTTATGGTAGTTATCTTCCTTAAATCTGCCAGGAGGACTCTTGCCTGCAAACACCGGTTAACCTGTGTGAATCTGGGGTGATATAAGATTCATTACACTTTCTTAGTTGACCTTGCCATTCAAATCGCTCTTTTCTGAAGGGACAAGGTTTATTTATTTGAACTGAACATGTAAAGTACAGTCAGTAAGCTATTAGTTATAAAGATCATTGCAAATTTGACACTAGCTACACTTATATTGACTACATATTACCCCTAAATAGAAGATAAAACATTCAGAAGTATGTAATATGGGTGAAGTGGTATAATTCTTGTTAGATAAATTAAGCATTTTTCCCTTTTTTGTGCACTACTATCCATTTTTACACAAAAATATTTATTTTGAGATAACCTTCTATCCAGAATAATATGTAGTACACAGATAAAACCAGAAATAGAATAATAAAAAATCTGTATACAAGATATCATAAAACATTGGATGAAATGAGAAAAGTTCTTATTTATCGAATTCTTAAATAAAACGTATGAAGACATACTCACGTTAACAAAATACATTAGGAAATTTCCGCATATGAAAAAAATCCAATTTGGTAAAGAAATCCTTTTGTATCTATAAAGCTATTTTTAGAAAAGCACGTACCTACCAAAAACAGGTAGTTAATAGTATACATATCTGTTACACACTGTAATGCGTATGAACGATAACAAAAATAAGGAGTCCATATCAACCGTTCAGACTATACGCGAGAAGTATACAGCTTAATGGCAGAGTTGCCAAACTATCAGAGCTTACTTAAACCGATATACCTATGGTTCCAATATACAGTGAAAAAGATCTGAACGACCCCTATAAGATATACCTGTGAACTAAGCAATATACATTCATGATACAGGGGTACTTAAGGGCTCCACAAAATTTTTAAAAATTATGAAACTAAACATGTTGACGAATCGACAGAGCCAATATTATGGAATGGTCAAGTGAGCTCCGTATATCGGTGTCCAGTTGACCACGGAGCTCACTTGAACCTGAATTTTAACATGGGCGGAGTCCACTTTATGCCGTAGATATATATATATATATATATATATATATATATATATATATATATATATATATATATATATATATATATATATATATATATCTACGGCATAAAGTGAACTCCGCCCATGTTAAAATTCAGGTTCAAAAGAGCTCCGTGGTCAAGTGGACACCGATATACGGAGCTCACTTGACTATTCCATAATATTGACTCTGTCGATTCGTTAACATGTATAGTTTCATAATTTTTAAAAATTTTGTGGAGCTCATAAGTAGCCCTGTATCATGAATGTATATCGCTTAGTTCACGTGTATATATTATAGGGGTCGTTCAGATCTTTTTCACTGTATATTGGAACCATTAGTATATCGGTCTAAGTAAGCTCCGATAGTTTGGCAACTAGGCGATTAAGCCGTATATTTCCAGCTTATGTTCTAAACGGTTTATACGGACTCTTCATTTTTGTTATCATTCATACGCATTACAGTATGTAAAAGATATGTATACTATCAAATACCTGTTTTTGGTAGGTACGTGCTTTTCTAAAAATAGCTTTATGGATACAAAAGGATTTCATTACCAAATTGGATGTATTTTTTCATATGCGGAAATTTCCTAACGTATTTTGTTAACGTCAGTATGTCTTTGTACGTTTCGTTTAAGAATCCTATTAATAAGAACTTCTTTTATTTCATCCATTGTTTTACGTAATCTTGTATACAGCTTCTTTATTATTTTATTTCTGGTTTTGTCTGTTTACTATATATAATTCTAGATAGTTTATCTTAGAATAAATATTTAAGTGCTAAGATAGATATTTTTGTGTAAAAATTGGTAGTAATGCGCAAAAAAGGGAAGAATGCTTAATTTATCTAACAAGAATATACCACTTCACCAATATTACATACTCCTGAATGTTTTATCTTCTATTTAGGGGTAATATGTAATCAATATAAGTGGAGTTAGTGTCAAATTTGCAATGATTTTTAAAAGCAATAGCTTACTGACTGTACTTTATATGTTCAGTTCAAATAATTAAACCTTGTCACTTCAGAAAAGAGTGATTTGAAGGGCAAAGTCATCTAAGAAGGTGGGATGTATCTTGTACCACCCCACATTCACACAGGTTAACCGGTGTTTGCAGGCAAGAGCCGTCCTGGAAGATTTTAGGAAGATAGCTACCATAAGGAAATTCCTCTCGAGGGTTCAGATGGCGAGGAGCAGCTTATTCTTTTGCGGATGTTGCGAATCTAGACTTGGTTTCTTTCGTTCTCTAGCTACTTATCTTTGGATATTAGGTGGATTAATAGCTACGACATTCTAGAGCTTATGTATGGATGTGAGTCTTAATATCTGCTGAATTTGGCTGACTAATTTATAGCAAAATCTACGTATTAAGTATGTGTTGGTGTCATCCATACTGGCAAGGTATATTCGGCAGCAAAGGCGTAGAGTGCAAGCGTCTACGTTTACGTCTACGTTTTAAGGGTTGAAGGATGTGCTTCCCATTTTTAGCTGAAAAGTTTGCGAAGAATATTATTTTTCTGGTTGTAGTTTGCCATTTAGTTTTAAACAAAGTTCTGTGAATGACAAGGTGTGATACAAATTATCTTCAAGCTATTTATAGCAAGTCCAGAGTTTAAGAATTTCATGACACTATTGGATGTTCAGTTTTGTGAAAGCGTCTCTGTTAGGGACCTTGAAGGAGCACACCTGACTCTTTCCGCGGTTTGGCTTAAAATGGATTCATAGTCTATTTTTATTGTACTTTGATAAAATAAAGGCAGGTATCGAGCACAGTTTTATTAATTAAATCTTGCCCAAGTACTTTAGCTCCCTAGAGCATCTTCAGGGGCATCTAGAATAAGCCAAGAAACGTTTTTTTAAATGATGAAGTTGATTAACCTTGATAAAAAGTTAATGGATGATAAAAGTTTTGTTTGATTAACGTTTTAGACTTACTTTGTCAATTTTGGGCTATCGAACAATAATTGCAGAATGCCATAAACACAAAATTAAACATAAAGTTGAACATAACACTACACTAGACAAGGTCAAACAGTTTAAAATTATTTAAAAAAGTCGGAGCTATTCTGGTCGGCAACAGGAGAGAGAATGGCTCCCGGTATTAACGGAAATGCTAAAGTGACATGTAACATACGACAGCTTGGATGAGCAGTCACAATCATGTAGATCTGACCTAGGCATTTCAAAATTCTATGTAACTACGCATTGAGAAAAGGTCCAACTGACACTACTACAGGAAATTAACTGATGAAATATGACATATAGAATATTTTAACTAGATTAATCTAGTTAATTTTCTATAGTAGTGTCAGTTGGACCTTTGGTCAATGCTTAGTTATATAGAATTTTAAAATGTGCAGATTACATTTACATGATTGTGACTGCCCATCCAAGCTGTCATATGTCACATGTCACCTTAACATTTCCGTTAATACCGGGAGCCATTCTCTCTTCTGTTGTCGACCAGAATGTATCTTCGACTTTTTTAAATAATTTTAAACTCTTTGTCCTTGTCTAGTGTAGTGTTATGTTCAACTTTATGTTTATGACATTCTGCAATTATTGTTGGATAGCCCAAAATTGACGAAGTAAGTCTAAAACGTTAATCACAAAAAACTTTTATTATCCAATAACTTTGAGTCTTTATCGAGGTTAATCAATTTCTTCCTTTAAAAAAACGTTTCTTGGCTTATTTCAGATACCTCTGAAGATGCTATAGGGAGCAAAGGTACTTAGGCAAGATTTAATTAATAAAACTGTGCTCGATATCTGCCTTTATTTTATCAAAGTTCATTTATTCGAGCATTCAACCTTGCATCTATTTTTTTATTGTGCTTAAGATATGATTTAGATTTTTTTCCACTTCAGCAACAAAAGTTTTTGGTTGTGCAACAGGAGATGTATCGTCTACATAATAAAAGTCCTAGTATTTACTGGTATGGGTTGTGTAAATGTTCTATTATCGATAAAATTATATTAAGGATTATGTGCAGAAGTATTTTATATAGCTGACAAAATAAATATATTGACCGATAGCTTTTGTGGTCGTTGGAGTTTTTGCCAGGTTTAAGCAAGGCAACAACTTTGTCTTTGTTTTGCTTGTCTGCAGACTTTGTATATCAGCAATTGTTGTGTTTTTGGTACAAATTTTATAATAAGCTTTGTGCTCAGATCCTCAATCAGGAACCGTAATATTGTTCATTATATACGTAGATAGTGGATCCAAGCTCAACATAGTTGAAAGGTTCCCTCAGCTGACTGGTTTTGTCCTCTCTCATTTAAGTTTTTCTTTACTTCTTTGCCGGCAGAGATAGCACTTTTACATTTATTATGTGATTTTCAGGGATCAGCTTAATACCAAATACCCTAGGTTTGGTCCTCTATATGTTTCCTGCACTAGAAATACGTCACATTTGTACTAAGCGCACATGTCTGATAAAGTTAAGTAAAGTAAAGTGTCTTTATCTCTAGATATGCCCTTAATATTTATAGACATAATTAGAATAGTTGGTCCTAAAAAGGACCGATTTGACAAAAATCATATTGAACGGGTGATTAGCCGATTAATTAATTATTCATTACCAAGGGTACGTCCGATTGCGGTGGTCTTATTAGTACTTAAATTTTCGTAAAGGCTTCTCTTTTGAAACCCATAAGAAATGGCTAATCTTTAACTTTTTATTAAAAATTTAAATTTTACATACTGTTACTTTTCGACGATATTTCGAATCAGATATGTATAGTAATCACCGTACTTAATATAGAGTCTCTTTGTGAAAAGTAAGTGAGTTTATCATATCGGTGACTACTCATATATGGATAATAAGGACATAAACGGATAAAATAAGTGTACAAAATTTTAAAAGATATATCGGCGCTATTGTTCTGGAGATGGGTTTATCCCAGAGATCAAAGGTTACATGTATATTAAAGGTTCTGTTTACGTATTTTCATTACTAAAAAAGTATATTTAAAATAAAAGTCTTAAGGTATTTTTCGATTCTATGGAAATTAGAATTTAGGGAAATCAGCAAATTAAAAAATATAGCCATAATTCTGAATGACCAACTTGAGACAAACAGTTGTCCCCTCTTCAACTTATTCAGTTACAGGCTATAACATGTAAACGCATACCTGTTTTATTGTCAGATAAAATAAATTTCCATCAAGTAACGGTCGAATCCATCACTTACTTAAAGAGTAGGAAAAGACATGCTTATGCTTTAGAGTACGGGTACTTTATTACAAAGTACCCTTTGCTTTTGGCAATTAGTTTCTCACTTTCTCAGCGATGGGTCTCCCTTTCCTCATCAATAATGTTCTCGCTCGATACATCTTATTCTACGATATTTAGATTTCACTATATGCTCTACATTTCTTGGCAATACTTCTGATGGCTTTTCTAGTAATACTGATCTTATTAATACCTGAGTTTTACTTACATTGTTTTGTCAGCGTTCTCGTCATATATGCAGTCAATAGCATTGGTTTAAGCACTATTGTATATATCCTGAGTTTAGGGATTCGTATTAGACTTCTGGATTTAAAAGTGTTATGAGGGTTATATATACATCAGTTAGTTACCTGAATATTCCATTTTATTTCCTATGTGACAACGTTATCTACGATACCCAAAATGCTGCAATCTTTCAAAATTATATGGGTTTATTGTTACGTTATGCTCTACTCTACATCCTTTCTTTTGTATGTTAAAGAACATTTATTTGGTTTTCTGATTACTGACTATTAGACCGTTTTTTTGCTGCTTGTAGCATTATTATATAGCATTCTAATATTTAATCTATGGATTAAACCGGATAACAAATAGATATTCTTCACATCCTCACAGAAATAATATTCTAACATACAAACTCCTATTAAATTTCCAAAACCTTCCTTGAATATTATATTCACTTATGAGGGGAAGAAGCAATATCAGTACTATAATAAGGCGTAAAGTCCTGGACTGGCTAATCGTTGGATAATAGGAAGCATGAGTGTAGCAGTTTTAATGTTTTCCTGACTGCTACCTGGGATCGGGGAGCAGAGATATCAGTACCAAGTTAATGCATATAGGAATTGTTGCTTGAACTATATTATTATTAAATAGCACTATATTCCCTAGTAAAATCGTCATGACTTTACAGTAAGGCAAATTTTCGAACTTTGGTTATGGAAACGTTAAGGACATACCACCGAGTTCCCTATGTCGATATCCCGCAAAATCTTTGTAATAATGATAACCGAACCAAAAAAACAGAGATTAAAATAGGCGCCAAGAAACTGTGTTATAAAACAGTCGAATAAATACTAATTCTCGATTTAAATATTCAAAAAATTAATGAACAGCTTACTAAAATAGAAATAAAGCATACTTAAGATGCAATCCATTAATGGACCAAGGTAAAAAGCACTCCTAGCATATTCTAATGATATTGATCTCATAAGAAACTCTCTCCCGTCCGCAAACGACATCTTTAACAAAGCGAAGAGAGTACGAAAATTGTTTCACTTAAAATCAACAAAATGAAAACCAAATACAAGCGAATCAAGAGAAGAGAGCAATTCAATACATCTAGATAAAATAATAAAGTCAACAACTACAATTTCGAAAGTATGGAATACTTTAAATATCTTAGATCAATAATCACGGTTAATAATCATGTCACTAAAGAAATACAGAGCATAATTCTACAAAAATTTTTTAACCTCATTATTATATCACTACAAATCCGTATAGAATAAGAACATATACTGAATAAAGAAAGCTCTTATAACGATATTGTTCAGAAAAATAAATTGCTTAAGGTAGATCGAACACATGCATAGGCACCAAGATGTCAAACTTGTAAAACTGGTATGGAAGAAACTTAGCACAGAAGAATGCCACTTGGGTGTCTCAGTATACAATGGAGAGAAAACATCCAATAATATCTTAGAAAATTAACATTTCATTGAAGATTCGTGGAAAATTGATCAACTTGGAAAAAAGTTGTAGTTAGCGAAGACCCACCCAGTGTTGTAGCGCTACGTAATGATGACAATAAAGAAAAAAGAGAAACAGTGACAAAAAGCAACAAAAATGGACTAATGGAGCACAGCTGCTTCAAAATCTTAATAAGAAATACAATAGATGATTGATGGATTCGAGAAACTTGAGACTTGAGAAAGGCACTCTGCCGAAACAGAAGATACAATTAATTTGGTGTAAGTTTTGAAAACAAAGTTTTTAGTATTTTGTTGTTAAATAAAATGGAATTAACATACGACATTATATACGCTTTAATAACTAGACAACTTGTATGATACGGATATATAAGGAGAAAGTTTCATGAAACAATAAACTACCCAATATTCGTTATGAGTGAAATCGATATGAATAAAGAAAATGAGGAAAACTATGGCAAAACTTAAAAAAAAGTAGTGATAAAAAAATGAGAGAGGTACCTTGTGGACAACATGTGCTTAATTAGGAACGAATTCAGATAAATAATCGGAAGACGACAAAGAACATTTTAAATTGATAAATCTATACAATTTTTAACAATGCATGTTTATAGGTCATTTTCAGAGCCAACGTGCTAATTGTATGTAAAATGAAACTTTTTAAGGTTTTTAATGTTAGTTTGAAAGATGAAACCGTATGACACATAACCGTGAAATTGATATACCAACCTATAAATCTCTTTTAAAAGAATACTGACACCTACACATTATCACAATACTACATATCATAATACTATGAAGTTTGTTATTTTAATCTAAGAGATAGGCTTTATAATTTACGAGAGATTTAATTTAATGTATTTAAAATTTTACAGGATCCGGTATCGTAATAAAAAACAAAATTTCACTACAAGGCATGGAAGCGTGTTAAATTTGACTTTAGATATTCTTTTAGATTTTTTAGATATAATATTTCTTCAACACTGAAGTTAGTCCAATCTCTGATATTTCCCTGTCAGATTTTGTCTTTCTTCCCATGACTTTTCTTCCCTCTACTCTTCCTTGCATGATGACGCGTAGAAGAGAGTATTTATCGTTTCGAATTATGTGGCCCAGATACGATGTCCAGATAGACAATTCGTCTTAACGCTTCTTCGTTTGAGACTTTGAGGCAGTCCAAGGAATTTTAAGAATACGCCTATATAGCCACATTTCGAATGCCTTTAATTTTTTTACAGATTTGGCTTTCAGGGTCCAAGCTTCTACCCCATATAGCAGTTGCGACCATACATAACATTCGACGATCTCAATCTAATAACCATACTAAATTTCTTATTTGTAAAGATTGACTTTTATCTGTTTCGTTTAGTCCTATCTTTTTGCTTTATCTGTTAATGATTTCTATAAGAATTTGTAAATCGTCTATATTTTCTGTCATAATTGGGGTTTAGTCTGCAAATTTTATGTTATTAATGATGCTCACTCCATTCCTTACTTCTTTCCCATAGTGTCTCCTAAAATATTAGTTGAGAGTACACATTAAATAATTGAGGTGACAACACACACCTCTGGCTGACTCCTTTTTGAATTTCTGCTTGATTTGTCTCACTATCTTTCACCCGCATGACCGCTGTTTGATTTTAGTAGATTTTTTATTAAATTAATATCTTGGTATCTAGGTGTATGTGATTTAATGCATGTATGGGCTTACCAGGTTGAACTATGTCAAATACTTTTGAAAATCTACGTTTTCATTATATTCTCTGCATTTTTGTAATAGTACCACCATTGCGCACAATTCCTCTTTTATTCCCAATCCACCTCTAAATCCAAACTATGTGTTGTCCAATTATTCTTTTAATTTTTACTTCTTATTTATTGCCTATATTTTTTTAGTTATTTTTAAAATAAATATATGATGACTAAAAACGAATTGATCAAGGGTAGTGAATCGATGCCAAGAGCCGCTATTCTATAAAGCTACCCTTCACGACGCTATCTTGTGGCGCTAGTTCCGTGACGCTCACCTCAGCATTTTTCTGTAGAGAGAAAAAAGTAATACAATGCCAGTATAGAAGCTACGCTTCAAAAATATGCCATAAGCAAAGATATAAAAGTATTCTTGTCATTATATTATATTGCATACTGTATTATTAACAAAATTTTTCATAATACATTCTGATATACGCTCTCTCTTGCCGCTAACGAACAGAAGTTTTTATTAACTTTTCGGTAATATAATTATGTAGGTATTTAGATTTTTAACTTCTTATCATAATGCTAGAATACAATAGTCGTTATACTCTACTGTATTTTTTTTTTCATGTGTATGTTTTTTCGAGTGATGGATTCTTGTATTTCAGTTCGTACGATTTGCGTTAATTAATTTAATTATATTTCTGGAGTTACAAGGTTATACTCAGTTTCTGTTGTTTCGTTTATTTATCTGAGATATGTTATTCATTCTTCTCTAGGGATGTACTTAATCTCAATCAATTCTTTGATTTGGTTTTTGCCCTCTTTCACATCTGTTTCAAACCCTCCGGCGGACTTTTAGGTCTTCATTTTATCATCATCATCATCGTCATCTTGGTGCTACAGCCCTTAGAGTGCCTCGACCTTCTCAAGCTTTCTACGCCATTCTATTCTGTCCCTCGCTTGCATTTTCCAGTTACCTACTCCGATCTTCTCGGCATCTTGTATTACCCCATCCATCCACCTCAGCTTTGGTCTACCCCGTCTTCTCATTCCCAGGTCTTCATTTTATATAAGCATTTTTTTTCTTAACATTTTACTTTTACCTCTTTTAATAAAGTGTGTTTATTTTTCTTTCTCAAAAAGCCTCTTTTATTTTTGTTTTTATGTTGGTATTATAATTTTTCAAATTAATTCGACATTATTCCCACTTGATTCTTTTGTTTCATTATTGCTCTAGCCTAATTTGACATTTTTTCCCTTCAAATCATCAAATTTTCATGGTTTGTTTTTATTTTGTTATAGTAAAATTCATATTTTCCACTAAGCCTAACATATGCAGCAGCAGTGTCATCAAACCGAAATAATCCAGTTGTGCATAACGTTTTTGCTGATCGATTTACAAATAAACTTTAACAAACACATCAAATTGATCATCCTTTTTACTTTCGTATACGATCATACTTATCCAAATTAAATTTTCAATTTCCAAAAACTTATGATACCTCCTCAATCCACAACCCTGCGCCATGGACAATATCTATTCAGGCTATCGACATCAGTTTAATAAACCTAAGAAAATCAGAGATATCATCAACCGTCATTAAACAAAAGTTTCATACACTATTAAACAGATATGGCAATACCTACAACGTATACACCGATGCGTTAAAAAATGAAGACAGAGTTGGGGCAGCAATTTATTCGGAAGACACCTCAGTTAGTTTCAAATTGTCGTCAATTACAACCATCTTTTCGGCTGAATTATTCGCAATTCTAAAAGCACTATCGTTAATACAAAACAAAAACCAAGAAAGATGTATAATAATCACAGATTCTCTAAATTCATTATCCTCACTGACTCAATTGTACTGTGATAACCCCCTTCTACTTCTTATTAAAAAAGAACTTAAAAACATTTCAAATAAGAACATCCAAGTTCATTTTTTATGGGTGCCTTCTCATGTCAGAATTGAAGGTAACGAAGTTGTCGATAAACGAGCTAAAAACGCACCAACTAACCTGATGTTCGAAGAAAGTAACATATTGGTACAAAACGATTTAAAACCATACTTAAAACAAAAAATAATTCAAAAATGGCAACAAACTTGGAGCAACACTCCCTAAAGGCTATACGAAGTCAACAAACATCCACATCTTTGGAAACCAAAAATAAAAGACAGAAGATAGCATGTGATACTTACCCGTCTTCGTATCGGCCATACACGACTTACTCATGGCTATTTACTACAGCGCAAAAATAAACCAGTTTGTGAAGTATGCAACCGTGTTCTAACGGTAAAACATTTTTTAATACAGTGTCCTAAATATAACAGTGAACGACTCAAATATAGCATACCCAACAGCCCTAGACGAAAATACAGATACCCAAAGAATAATTTCTTATCTTTAAGACTGTCAACTTCTTCATAAGATTTAAAACACACATTGTAATACACATACATATTATTATTATTATTAATTGTAAACTAATGTATATACACTATTTGTATCAACTGTAACATTAATCTAAATACGCTAATGCGTGGTAGATGCGTTAAAAAAAAAGGTATTTATATTAGATTATAGATTATATTAGATTTATATTGGATTAGATATTCAGTTTTTTGAAAGCGCCTGTCTTAGACAAATTGAAGGAGCGCTCCTAAGATTTTTCGGGGTTTGGCTTAAAATTAATTCGTAGTTTATGAGAATGCTGACCACGCAGCAAATGAAGCACGTCGCTCTGACCTTACAAGTAAAAAAGTCCAAATGTTTCAAGATATAATCATTGAAATTAAAAAGTTATCTACCTCAATGTGGCAAAATCAATGGAACAGGTGCACTACCCAATTAAAGTCCATCCAACCAAACATTTTAGGACCTAGAATTTTTACCACGGAAAGAAAATCGAAGACCATCATTAGAAGGCTTAGAATTGGGCACACCCGGCTAACCCACGGATATCTGATGGTTCCCGAAGAACCTCCAAACTGCCAATATTGCAACTCCCGTCTAAGTGTACACCATATACTTGTGGAATGTAACCAGTACGCAGCAGCACGGATCAAACATGGTATCCACGGAAGTTTATGTGATATCTTAAAATCCAAAAACAATATGTCTAATGTCATAGTGTTTCTTCAAAACTGTAAATTATATTACCTGTTGTAATTGTATCACCTACCTATATTTCAATTTTGTAATCATCCGCTAGTTTTTTATTTTCTTTTTTTTTAGATATCAATGTAACTTAATTTATTGTTTTCTGTAATACAGTTCCTCGTGTCAATGGCCACAGCAGCCGAGACATGTAATTTGAAAAAAAAAAAAAATTCGTAGTTTATTTTTATTATATTTAAGGCATCATTTAGATTTTTATTCACTTCAGCAACAAAAGTTTTGGTGTGCAATGTATCGTCTACGTGAAAGTCCTAGTATCTACTGGTATCGGTTAATCATTTGTGTAAATGTAATACAGTGTAGGTGCCATTACGCTACCCCAAGCGAGACCATTCATCTGCGTTCTTCATCTTACCATTGAATGATACAAAAAATTGTCTGTTCTGCAGATATACATATCTCCGGTTTTGGATTTTAATTTAATATGTGGTAAGTGGCATTTAGATTAACAAATACCACCCCTGATACCCGATATCTTTCGTACCCGTTGTTGCTTTTTGCAAAAACGGGTACGTTATTACGTACGTTAATAAGTATTACGAATAAAAATAAATAAGCAAGAAGAATATAAGTGAACTATATAATATATATACATTTATATCTAAATTAAAAATTAAATTTTGATATGCCTGACAACGAAAAAAAAAAAACACAATTATTTAAAGTTGAAAATAATAGCTTGTACAAGCGACAAAGCATTTAAAACTATAAGACCGAACATATTATATTATGTAATTGTAATAGATATGTTGCCGAGAATCAAGTTACACTTAGGTACCGAAATATAACCGTGTTTATGTGTATCTAAAATATAGTATATAGGATATTGAATTCCCTACATTTAAAAATCGAAATATTGAAATTAGACAGTAAAAAATTGGAATTTTAAGAATGATTTATGAATTGTTATAATTTAAATTTTACTACTTCATGAAACAAATATTTTATACGTCATAAACTATAGTAATCGAAACATCGGAACGTACATTTATATAATAAATATTTCAGTGCCAACGCATTTAAAAAAAATACTAATAAATAAAAATGAAGTTTATAATAGACACTACTTAAGTTTAAAAATAATTAAAGCAAGTAATATAAATTACCACCGTAAAATATGTAACTACATTAACCAAGTATTTGTGAAATTTCTCGATGTCTAAATTGATTGATATTTAAATAAATTTGAAGTTCCAAAACGTACCTGCTGTAAAATTTAAAAATCTACGACTAATCAAATTATTGGCAACATCGGAGGAGTTTAGTTGTGTACGCAAAGAAATGTATACGGATCCCAAAAGTGTTTTAACCTATTACAGAGTTCACTTAATCCTACGTGTTGCTCGGAGTCTACATAAAGCCCTACGCAGATAATAATATACACGGTGTATATTCTACTGGAGTTAGTATAATACCGTTTTAGAACGGAGCTTACATTAACCCCTAGATGTATATATATATATATATATATATATATATATATATATATATATATATATATCGAGAAAAGGAGTACGACCGTCAATCCAATATAAACTAAGGTACACTCGAAGAGTGGTGGGTTTATCGGTCAAAGTGGAGAAATAAAAGACAAAGACGATGGCTACTTCATCTATTTATTGAAGACGTTTCGCTTTCTGCTCAGAAAGCATCATCAGTTCATCTAAAAAGAACAATATGAAACCAAACATCCATAGAGAAGTTATAACCAAAGTGTGTTACCTTACAAAGACATGTAGCAGTCAGTGATGTAAAAAATATGAAAAAGCTTACAAAGCTGGACATTCAGAGTTAACGTTGTTTCAATTAATTGTTATATACAACGTTAACTCTGAATGTCCAGCTTTGTAAGCTTTTTCATATTTTTTACATCACTGACTGCTACATGTCTTTGTAAGGTAACACACTTTGGTTATAACTTCTCTATGGATGTTTGGTTTCATATTGTTCTTTTTAGATGAACTGATGATGCTTTCTGAGCAGAAAGCGAAACGTCTTCAATAAATAGATGAAGTAGCCATCGTCTTTGTCTTTTATTTCTCCACTTTGACCGATAAACCCACCACTCTTCGAGTGTACCTTAGTTTATATATATATATATATATATATATATATATATATATATATATATATATATGTATGTATATATATATATATATATATATATATATATATATTGAAATGATATAGAATATAGGAGAAAGAAAAATAGTGATTAAAAATAATTTATAAATTACACACTAGATAGATATAAAAAGTATTTGGTTATTTTAATAAGTTATATAGGTACTAGGGAATATTATAAAAAATATTTATGTGAGGGCATTTTTAAGAAATTAGCATATAATAAGTGTAAAAAGTTTTTTTTTAATAATTATAATATTGTAAATATATTTAAGTGAGCCATGTGCAAATGCAACCAGATATACATACTCTGAAAGTGACAGACATTTAAATAATAATTACGAATATAAAGTGGGGTTATTTGTTAATTTGAAATGTTTAGTTTACATATAGTTACGGATTTGAAATAGTGTAGTTTATTAATTTAGGTTGTTTAAATTTACACATAAGTTTATATTCTGATCTGAAAAGCCTAAATGTCAATAAAATTCTCGATAGAAAAGTAAAGAATTCTCTAGAATACAGAATTTAACCTTTGTTTACGGTAGAACCTTCTCGAATACGGTTATGCCTGTGGATCGAAGATATACTTTTTCGAGAACATTCATATAGAGGAAATAGAACAATTCGAATAGGATTTCTTGCTAGATGGTTCTGGAACATTGAAAAGGTATAAATACTCGGTGATTTGGATTCAAAAGAGTCAGTCAGCAGGTCAGTCAGTCAGTAAGCAGTCAGACAATTAGTTATTAAGAAGACAGACACAGTTAGTTACAGTTAGTGATTAGGAAGAAAGTATAAAGTATGCAATAATCAGTGATTTAGTATTAAAATTTGATAGTATTGGAAAGTATATTAGAAGAATATTGGTTGGATATTGGAAGAAATTAAAAATTATATTATGGTTGGAGATTAGTATAAATCAACTTATAATAATTATATAGTGATTGGATATTGGTGTATTAAAAAGAAGAATAAATATAAATGCTATTAAGAAGAAAAATATTTTAAATTGGTGGAAGCTGATAATTAGAAAAAGTAATTTCACAAAAACAAGGTAACCGAAGCTGAGAACGAAGACATTGAGTGGTGATTAAAATCTATATAGTGGAGAACAGTTTCATTTAGGCATTCAGTGACAGAAAGGTACAAAATTTTGTTAATATAATTTAGTTAGTGTCATAACAATTTCAATTTTAAAGATAGTTTGTTTAAAATTTACATTGTCTATATAATTTAATTAGTTTCATAAGAATTTCAATTTAAAGATAGTTTATTTTAAATTTTACATTGGTTATGTTAGATATATATATATATATATATATATATATATATATATATATATATATATGTGTTTCATAATAGATATAATAAAGATAATTTCAAAAAGTGCTTACAAACTAATTCTTTGAGAACCGCGATAAAAACCCTATATATATATATATATATATATATATATATATATATATATATATATATATATATATATATATATATATATATATTATTAAAAAACACTCATTGCTCATTAAAAAATCATTCACAAATAATACATCATCACAATTTGGCGCCCACCGCGGTGGCTCTCAATTTAAAAGAATTAGTTTGAGAAGATAAGTGCTCTCATATAATTAAATTAACTTTCATTAGAAAGAAAAAAAATTATAGATTTTATTTTAATTATATTTGAACAAATAAAGTCTCAAAATGTCTCAAGGAAAGAAAGGTACAAGATTAATTGATGGATTCGACCGTTACTTGATGGAAATTCATTTTATGTAACAATGAAACACTGAAAACTTTGTTTTCAAAACTTCCACAAAATTTATTTTAAATTCTTATCACTACAGCTGTTTCGGCTAATTGCCTTTCTCAAGTGAAAGGCAATTAGCCGAAACAGCTGTAGTGATAAGAATTTAAAATAAATTTTGTGGAAGTTTTGAAAACAAAGTTTTCAGTGTTTTATTGTTACACAAAGGTACAAGAAGCAAAAATAATGAAGAAGATGTGGAAGTAGAAATACAACCTGCACAAGAGGAGATTGTAGTTCAAGTTCCACAAGATTCTGTAGAAATGAATCCAGAAAGAGAGGAAAATGTCAATATGGCAGCTTTGATGTCATTAATGATGCAGATGAACAAGACAATGGAAGATAATTCAAAACAAATCAAAGAAGACATGAAAAAAATGGAAGAGAAAATGGAAGAGAATACGAAAAAAATGGAAGAGAATTTAAAAGAAGTCAAAGAAGACAAGAAAAAAATGGAACAGAAATTGGAAGAGAATTATAGAAAATTAGAAAAGAAAATAGAAGATAATAATAATAAAATTGTAAAACAAATAGAAAAACAAATGGATAAAAAACTTGAAGCTGCAGAGAAAAAAGTAGCAAATGAAATAAAAAATATACGGAATGACTACAAGAAAAGGATAGAAAATCAGAGGACAGAAGTAAAGATGATTATTCAAGATAATAAGATAGATATAGAACAGAAAATAGAGTTGCAGAAATGTAACTTAGAAGTAAAAATTAACGAAGACAGGAGAAACACAGAAGAAAAATTAGACGATATACAACAAAATACCCAAATAAATAGTAATCAAATAAGAAATATGGAACAGAGAATAGATGATATTTCACAAATGAGAGACATAGGGAGACCTTACTTAAATTTAACAAATGAGACTGGGATTAAATTCTCTGGTAATATAAAAAATCTGCATCCTAGAGTATACATAAATAGTTTAAAACATAAATTAAGATTAGTGAATAATATTAATGATATTAAAGATTATATTAGAATGACACTAAGTGATAATGCAGCAAATTGGTTTGCCAGTATTGAAAATGATTTAGATAATTTTCAAACATTTGAAAATAAATTTTTAAATTATTATTGGGGTGAATTAGAGCAAGCCAAGTTTAGAGAAATTCTATATTTTGGAAAGTATAATCACAATTTAAAATCAAATATGGTAGATTACGCGTTAAAACTGATAACGGTTGCAAAATATTTAGAACCACCACTTAGAGAGGATGAAACAGTCTTAAATGTATCTAGACATTTTGATGCTGATGTTGTGCAAACAGTAACCGTACAAAATATTCAAACAATAGAGAGTTTTATTAATTTTATTCAAAGAATACAAAGAGGTAATATGACAAGTAATAATAACAACAATAGAAAAAACAATAATAACTTTCAATATAATAAGAATAATTATCAACAATATAGACAATCATATAATAATAATAGATATGGTGATAATTTACAACATTTTAATAATAATAACAATAATCAAACTAGACAGAATTTTAATAACAATACTAGTTATAATAGACAAAATTTTAATAACAATACTAATTATAATAGACAAGATTTTAACAATAGAAGAAATACAGAGCGACCTAACTACAACAGACAGGTAAATTATGTACGAAGGAATAGAAGCTGCGAAGACAGGGAACGAAATAGTACAAGGCAAGAAAATGTGAGTAGAAGTCATAGTAGGGAAAGACATAGGACATCAGATCCAAGTGGTCAGATACAATCTGACAATTCTAACAATTAAAATTTTGTTCAGTAAACTTTCTGAATTACAAGTTGGGCCATTGCTATTATGAAAAACCTTCTGAATTTATTTCTTTAGATGAAGATAAAATTATTGAATCTATTAATTTAATTTATATAAATGCTTTGGCCAAAAATAAAATGATTAAAATTATGATAGATACTGGTTCAGAAAGTACTTTAGTCTCGGAGAATTTTATTTTTAATACATTAAAACTATCAGATATAATAAAGATTCCAAAAATTAAAATTGTTGGTGCAAATAATAAAAAGTTGGGTGAAATTAATAAACTAGCCAATTTTAAAATTGATATTCTTAATAAAGAAATTAATATGCAAGGATTTGTTTTCAAGGATTTATGTGTTGATATATTAATGGGAAATGATGAATTGGAAAAGAAGAAAGTAAAGATAGATTTTGAAGAAAAAATGGTAACTTTGGAAGGGCAAATAATTAAATTTATGCAGAAAGATGAGGTGGAAGAAGGAATAAGAGTTGATAGGATATTGTTAAAAGAAAGTAATAATGTTTATAAAGAAGAAATGTATTTTGATGATAGGGAAATGTCCCAAAAGAATGTAAAGAATAATAGTAGTGAATATTTAAGGAATGGAAATTTTAAGCAGATGGATGCCTACGAGGTGGAGTGCGTAAAATTGGAAGCAAGGAATAATGAGTACATAATGAAGAATAATTTTATTTGTAAAGAAGAATATGTGATAAAAGTTAATTGCCCTGAAGAATATAAATCAATAGTCGTTTCCATATTGCAGCAACACAAGGGACTTGTCAATAAAGAAAATAGAATTGCACAAAATTATATCCATAGTATAAAAGTTAAAGAAGAAAAAGATTTTAAAACAAAATCATACTCAATACCACATAAATACAGAGAAGAAGTAAACAGAATGATTAATAATATGTTAGAAGATGGAATCATTGAGAAGGCAGATATACGTTTTATAAACCCTATAGTAGTAGTACGTAAAAGATCAGGTGAAATCAGGTTATGTTTGGATGCAAGGAATATTAACAAGATTACTGAAAAGCAATTTGAAGCACCAATGAGTATAGATGGAATACTAGGAAGAATTACAGGAATGTCATTTTTCACTAAAATCGATTTACAGCATAGTTTCTGGTTAATACCTCTAGAAAGAAAACGTAGACAGTATACGGGATTTCAGATAGATGGAGTAGTATATCAATTTAAAGTAGTACCATTTGGACTTCAATCATCTTGCAGTGCTCTATGTAGATGTCTTCATGATATTTTGGATCAATATGAACAATTTGTAATTCAGTACATTGATGATATATTAATTTTTTCTAAAACGGCTGAAGATCATGAGAAACACCTAAAAATTATAATCAACAGATTAGACAAAGTTGGACTAAAAATAAATCAAGAAAAATGTACAGTTTTTCAAAAAGAAGTAATTTATCTAGGTTATAAACTTAACACTAAGGGAATCGCAATGGATCCAGAACGAACACAGGTCATTCAGGAATATAAAACACCACACAATTTAAGAACTTTAAGAGGATTTATTGGAATAATTAATTATTATAAAAGGATGATACCAGATCTAAGTATAAAAGAAATTCCATTACTTGAACTGCTGAGGAAAGGTGTAAAATGGAGATGGGATCAGAGAAGAGAACTAGCATTCCAAGAAATCAAAAACATTTTTCTGTCAAATTTAAGAATATACCATCCTGACTACACAAAACCATTCATATTAAGAACAGATGCATCCATAGCGAGATTATCGGGAGTATTATTACAAATACATGATGAGGTCGAATACCCAATACAATTCATTTCAAGAATTACAAAACCACATGAAAAGGGTTACTCAGTTTCAGAATTAGAACTAGCAAGTATCATACACTGTGTCACAAAATTAAGATTTTATTTGTTGGGTAATGAATTTACTATAGAAACAGATCACCAAGCCTTAACATCTATATTAAATAACAAATATGGAAACAGTAGAGTACATCGGTGGAGTCTAATACTGAGTGAATACTGCTTTGAAATCAAATACATTTCTGGAAAATCCAACATAGTGGCAGATGCTTTATCAAGGTTAGAAAATACATCACAAAAAGGGCAGCGAACAATAAAAATTGGATTAAATCAGTTAGTAGAAAGCACTGGATTATATTCTAAAGAAGAAATTATAAGAGATCAGATCAATTTGAGTGAAAAACAAAAAGTCCTTAAGAAAGATGGAGTTTATTATAAAATAATAAATGGCATAGAAGTATATGCAATAACTAGAACTTTGGCAATGAAAATATTGAAAAATTTACATAACAATTACATGCATATTGGTTCAAGAAAGCTATGGATGCTATTTAGGGACAATTATTTTGCAAAGAATGACATAAGTATAGCAAAAGAAATTACTACCCAATACCAAATATGTCAAATAAACAAAGAAAAGAATTTCAAAAACCAGAACACATATAGATCTAATGTTGTATATGAAAAACTAAGTACAGTTTCCATGGATTTCATCTCAAATTTAGTTCCAAGTCCAACAGGAAAAAAGCATATACTAGTGATAGTTGATTTATATACAAAATGTATTAAACTATATCCCTGCTCCAGAACAAATGTTAAAACATTGAAATTATATATTATTCAATTTTTCGAAGAAATAGGACCATTTAGAAATTGCATAATAGATAATGCTACATATTTTAACAACCAAAAATTTCGGGCATTTTTTGAGAAAAAGGGAATCAACATTCATTTTACAAGTATCAGACATCCTCAGGCAAATCCTGCAGAAAGATATATTAAAGAAGTTATAAAATATTTAAGGATAGTATGCCAGGATCAACATGAAACGTGGCAGCAACATATACCACAAGTCGAATATTTTTTAAATAATACACATAATTTAAATACAGAGGAAGTACCAGAATATTTCATGTTTGGCCATATAGGAAACAGAAAATGGATTAGTGAATATAATCAGGATATGTTAGAACAAGCAATGCAGAAAGTGAATAACCGAATTAGGAGGAAAGCTGAAAAATATATCAGAAGACAAAATTAAAAAATAAAAAAACCAATCACATTTCAAAAAGGATACCAAGTGTTAATTTGTTCACTTAGAAAGAGTAATGCTGGAGAAAACCGTTGTAAGAAATTACAACCAATGTTTGAAGGTCCATACAGAATTGAAAATCAGAATGGACTAAATAGTTATGTGTTGATAGATGCAGATAATAGACTAAGAGGCATGTTTCATATCAATGACATTTTTAAATATTATGAAGAGAATGAATAATGTTTTCATACTTTTAACACTAATAATAACAACACTAACAGCTTACTGATAGATCCATTTCATAGATAGATGGTAGATTTCTTTGTTGTGAATCAATTTGACATCATATTTATTGATTTTATCCATATGGAAATTGTTGGTACCCTAAAAATCATAATTTGGGGTTAGATACAGAATTGATTGTGTAAATGTCTTTTTAAAGATAATATGATAAAGTGTAAAACTTACCAATTCATATGGATGAAAGCCTTTTGAATGGAAATAATTCCTAGATTTTGTCTATAAATAAACATAACACAATATAGACACTTAGATTATCTTTATTCATTGTAAAATGTAAACACAAAAACTTCCATTTGACATGACAGTTTGACATAGACAGATAACAGGGATGTATTTAATAGAACAATTTAAAAAAAAATAATAAGAAATTAAATTAGTTAATTTATTATATTTACTGGTATGTGGATAAGAAAATTAATATTTAAAAAAATAATAAGTAAATTATTTATTTTAAAATTAATTTTGGGGTATTGAAATGATATAGAATATAGGAGAAAGAAAAATAGTGATTAAAAATAATTTATAAGTTACACACTAGATAATATTAGATATAAAAAGTATTTGGTTATTTTAATAAGTTATATACTAGGGAATATTATAAAAATTATTTATGTGAGGGCATTTTTAAGAAATTAGCATATAATAAGTGTAAAAAGTTTTTTTTTAATAATTATAATATTGTAAATATATTTAAGTGAGCCATGTGCAAATGCAACCAGATATACATACTCTGAAAGTGACAGACATTTAAATAATAATTACGAATATAAAGTGGGGTTATTTGTTAATTTGAAATGTTTAGTTTACATATAGTTACGGATTTGAAATAGTGTAGTTTATTAATTTAGGTTGTTTAAATTTACACATAAGTTTATATTCTGATCTGAAAAGCCTAAATGTCAATAGAAAAGTAAAGAATTCTCTAGAATACAGAATTTAACCTTTGTTTACGGTAGAACCTTCTCGAATATGGTTATGTCTGTGGATCGAAGATATACTTTTTCGAGAACATCATATAGAGGAAATAGAACAATTCGAATAGGATTTCTTGCCAGATGGTTCTGGAACATTGAAAAGGTATAAATACTCGGTGATTTGGATTCAAAAGTGTCAGTCAGCAGGTCAGTCAGTCAGTAAGCAGTCAGACAATTGGTTATTAAGAAGACAGACACAGTTAGTTACAGTTAGTGATTAGGAAGAAAGTATAAAGTATGCAATAATCAGTGATTTAGTATTAAAATTTGATAGTATTGGAAAGTATATTAGAAGAATATTGGTTGGATATTGGAAGAAATTAAAAATTATATTATGATTGGAGATTAGTATAAATCAACTTATAATAATTATATGGTGATTGGATATTGGTGTATTAAAAAGAAGAATAAATATAAATGCTATTAAGAAGAAAAATATTTTAAATTGGTGGAAGCTGATAATTAGAAAAAGTAATTTCACAAAAACAAGGTAACCGAAGCTGAGAACGAAGACATTGAGTGGTGATTAAAATCTATATAGTGGAGAACAGTTTCATTTAGGCATTCAGTGACAGAAAGGTACAAAATTTTGTTAATATAATTTAGTTAGTGTCATAACAATTTCAATTTTAAAGATAGTTTGTTTAAAATTTACATTGGCTATGTTAAATATATATGTGTGCTTCATAATAGATATAATAAAGATAATTTCAAAAAGTGCTTACAAACTAATTCTTTGAGAACCGCGATAAAAATCGCGGTATTATATATATATATATATATATATATATATATATATATATATATATATATATATATATATATATATATATATATATATATATATATATATATATATATATATATATATAATAGCACCTCATTTTTAGCTGACAAGCATGCGAAAATTATTATTTCTGGTCCTCAATTTACCTTTTAGTTTTAAACAATGATCTGTGACTGACCCCGTGCGATACAAATTATTTTCAAGGAATTTATAGGAAGTCTACGTTCAACAATTTCATGACATGTTCAGTTTTGTGAAAGCGTCTATGTTAGGGAGATTAAAGGAGCACACACGAGTTTTTCAGGGATTTTGGTTGAAAATTGATTCATAGTTTATTTTTATTGTGTAATAATAGGTGTATCGTCTATATAATAGAAGTTCTAGTATCTATCGGTATGGATCGTTCGTTTGTGTAAATGTTATACAGTGTAGGTGCCTTTATGCTACCCCAAGCGAGACCGTTCTTCATCTGCTATTCTTACCATTGAGTGATACAAAAAATATTCTATTGTGTAGGCATACGCAGACAATATAAGTAAGTTTGTTATCTAAGGGGATAGCATATAGTTTTTGGAGAAATATTCTGTAATTTAAGGTGTCGTAAGCGGCATTTAGATTGAAAAATACCACCCCTGATACCCGATATTTTTCGTACCCGTCTTTGATTTAGTATTTGTGATGTACGTGATCTTCCCTGTTTACAGCCACTTTTGTCTTTTAATTTAAGTTTTTCTTCTAATATCGGTGATATCATATTAACGATATTGTGCAAAAGTATTTTGAATAGCTGACAAAATAAAGATATTAAGCGATAGTTTTTGTGGTCGTTGGAGTGTTTGCCAGGCTTAAGCAAGGTAACAACTTTGGCTTGTCTCTATCCTTTGAGTATCTCCTAATTTGAATACAGTTGTTCATCATCTGGATAAGTCATTGTAGTGTTTTTGGTCCAGATTTCGTAATAAGCTTTGTGCTCAGATCCTCAAGGTCGGTAGTTGTGTTATTTTTCATTAAATATGTAGATGGTGGATCCAAGCTCCACATCGTTAAAAGGTTCTCTCAGCTGACTGGTTTTGACCTTTCTTACTTTCCGACAGAAATAGTATGTCTATATCTATAATGTGGTTTTCAGCGATCAGCTATATACCAAACACCCTAGGTTAGTCCCTATATGTGTTTCCTGTACTAGAAATTAGTCAGATTCGTGTTAACTCATATGTCTGATAAATTTAAGTAAAGTAAAGTTTCTTGATTTTTAGATATACCCTTAACAGTTATAGACATATGTTATTAGAATAGTTGGTCCTAAAAAGGACCAATTTGACAAAATCATATTAAAGGGGTGACTGAAGAATTAGCCGATTAATTAATTAATCATTACCCGATGCGGTATCACCCGATATGACCGATTGCGGTGGTCTTATTAGTACTCCAATCTTCCTAAAGGCTCGTTCTTTAAACCCCATAAGTAATGCGTAATCTTTTTATTAAAAATTTAAATTTTACATGCCGTGTATTACGTTTTGACGATATGTCGAATCAGATTTGTATAGTAATAATATTAGGTTCTAAAGAGCCTCTTTGTGGAAAATAAATAAGTTTGTAATATCGGTCGCAACTCATATATAGATAATAAAAAAATATACAATTAAAATAAGTGTAAATAATTTCAACTACATACATCGGCGCCACTGTTCAGGTGATGGGTTTATCACATATATCAAAGTTTACATTTGAATTCAATGTTCTATTTACGTATCTTAAAGTAGAAAAAGACATGTTTATGCTTTTATTTTTTTAAATCTATTCTGTGTTCTTTCTAGAGTTCCGTCTTTTTTGAACGACCTGTGTTCTTTTTTCAATTGGGCACTTGTCCAAAGCTATGACAAATACTCTGTCCTCTGCTATTCTACATTAATATGACTGATTTATTTTATCCTTCTTGCAACTATTTTAATGTTTATCCTGTGTATCTTCTTCTTCTTCTACTTTTTCTTTTTATATGGACATAACTCTGTCTGTTTTTCAATGTGCCTCCAGTAAGTTGCCTTTCCATCGTTTTCGTGGTCTTCCTACTGATCGTCTGCCTATGGGTTAACCGTCTCTTGCCGTCTTTATTGTTTTATTTGTTGTCATTCGGCTTATATGATAGTTCCGTTCTACTCTTCTATTTCTTAACCAGTTCTTGATGTTCTTCACCTTGCATCTACGTCGTATATCTGTACTTCTAGCTCTGTCCCATAGTGTCTTACCATCAATTTTTCTAAGTGTTTTCATCTCTGCTGTTTCACATGCTTTTTGTCCTCTCTGTATCAGGTCTTGTTTCTGCCGCGTATGTCATTATTGGTCTGATGACTGTTTTGTAAATTCTGCATTTCGTTTCTTTTCCGATATTTTTATTTCTTTATAATGTTTCATTTAGGCAGCCTGTGGCTCTGTTTGCTCTATTCACTGGATCTTTCACTTCAGTTTCGAGCTTTCCCTAGCTAGATAATGTGATGCCTAGATATTTAAGCTCCAACCCTTGTTCTATTATCTGACCTTTTAGCTCCAATTAACATCTTAGTAAATTTGCTGTTGTAACCATGCATTTTGTCTCTTTTGGGGAAATTAACATGTTAAATTTTCTGGCGGTTATATGAAATTAGAGCAGCGTACGTTGTAAATCATCTTCACTTTGAAAGAGTAGTATTGCGTCGTCTGCACAGCAGATTATTATTATATTATATATTATTTGTTTTTCTTCCATTTGGTATCCTTTTTTAGTTCATACTTTTTTATTATTTCATCCATAATCAGGTTAAATAATAGGGGACTCAGGGAATATTCCTGTCTCATCCCATTGTCAGCTTCAATAGGGTCGGTCTTGCGTACAATAAGTGGATAACGTTTTTTAATTTGTGTATCTTCTGTATATCAGTATTTCTTCTGTGTATTAAAAGTTAAATTTTGGTTATTATTTCTTAAAATTCTCTTAACGTGTTTATTAATTGTCTTGTTTCATGTGTATCAAGATATGTGTATCATGATAGATTGTAATGCATATTTCATTTAATGTAATTAAAGTGCTCTTTGCGTTTGCCAATTACTATCTCACTTCCTCAGTGATAGGTCTTTTTTTCCTCATCAATAACCTTATCCTCGCGCGATACAGCTATTTTAACCCTCTATAGCCCCGTGTGTACTCAAGGTAACAAAGGAGTTTTTGATGCAGAAAACTTTTTTAAAACAATTTCCGACTCTAAGATGCCCTCTGTTAATTTCAGGCAACATTTGGTTATACATTTTAATACACTCTATGAACCTATGACGAAACCTATATGGAAATGTTTAACAGTATGTCAAATGGACATGGCTGCCTTATTAGTTTGTATTTTCGATAGTGATTTATTGTTATAAATTGTGTACAATTTATATAAAAATATATACCGAGGCATTATATCAGCATTTATATATTGATTACCGTTGAAACTTGTTTATTTTATTGTGTTGTTTCAGTACTGTGATAAAAAACAGGTATGTTCCTTTGAATCCACACTGGACCATATTATTTTAAATTATTTTTTTAGGATGGATACAAAAACGTTCTACGGGAAAAGCAGTAAATATCCGAGGAATCCAAAGACTCTGACTTTGACAGTGATAATAAGAGAGTGATAATGAATTTTCCATAGGTACTCAGATATCAATCGATCCAGGATCAAATAAAATGGAAAATGAAGACGATTTGTACGAAGCAAATTTAGACCAGCTCAAATAGTTGACACTATATCTAGGAATCGCTGGGAAGAAATAGAAACTAAAATTCATTTCAATAATAACGAAAATATGCTCAACAATAATGATAAGTTATACAAAATTAGACCATTCATCAACGGTCCATTTCAAAATTTTCAGAGTATTCCAATGAGTGAAAAATTGTGTATTGATGAACAAATGATACCATTCAAAGGGGCACATTCTTTAAAACAATATATGAAGAATAAACCCAAAAAATGGGGATACAAGGCATTTGTTTTGCGTGATAGCAATGGTATTGTTTATAACTGGGAATTATATACAGGAACTGTTGAACATTCTCTTCATTTACCTAATGTAGACACCAGCGGTAATGTAGTAATAAGATTGTGTGAGATAGTCGAACCAAACAAATACTATAAAGTATATTTTGACAACTGGTTTAATAGCATTCAGTTGCAGATTGAAATGGAAAAACGTGGACTGCAATGTTTGGGAACTGTTCGTCCCAACAGACTGCCTAATTGCCATTTTTCTGATGACAAGACTATGAAGAAACAGGGTAGAGGTACTGTAGAAGAAAAGCACGCTACAGTAGATGGCATAAGAGTACCAGCGTTAAAGTGGTACGATAATAAACCGGTTCATTTGCTTAGTACATTTGTTGGTTCTGAGCCTACTTCGTTAGTCAAGAGATGGGATAAGAAACAAAAATCAAGAATTATTGTATGCTGTCCAAATTCAGTGCAATTTTATAATAAATTTATGAGAGGTGTCGATCTTATGGATTCACTAATTGCTCTTTACCGAACAGACATAAAATCTAAAAAGTGGTATCTAAAAATATTTTTTCACCTTCTGTATTTAGCTGTTGTTAACAGCTGGTTGTTATATCGTCGTGATTGCGATTACTTTGAAAGAAAAATCAGTTGCCTTTGTTACAGTTTAAGTCCCACTTATGTAGCGTACTGTTAGCAAGAACTGACCAGATCAAAAACAAAGGACGTCCCAGGCTCAGTGAAATTGAGAACGAAATTGTAAAAAAACGGAAGAGAGGACCTACTGCTATTGTACCACCGAAGGAAGTTAGGCTTGACCAAACCTTCGACTGGCCCATATTTTCAAAAAAAGGGAAGATGCAAAAAACCAGGATGCTGTAATATTTCTAAAGTAATGTGCGATAAATGTAAAGTTGCTTTATCTTTTACAACTACAAATATTTGTTTTTTTGATTGGCATAATAAATAAGTATATAACTTAATTCGTTAGTTTTTGCTGCCCACAGTTGCCTGAGGGCAATACTCCCAAAACTCCCCCCAAACAAAATTTAAAAAATCTAAAAAAAATACTAGTTGTAAATGGATGGATATTTGAGCACATATACAAATTAAAACATTTTCTCTTAAGTTTACAAAAAAAGTCGGGCAATAGAGGGCTAAGATATTTATATTTCACTATATGCTCTATCATTTGGTTTTCATTTTAAATTAGCACCTATGACGAAATTTATAATATCTAAGATCTAGTGCTTTCATATGAAACTGGAATAAAACACTTGGTAGATAATATTTATTCGTTTTGAGTACACTTTTTTTAGAACCTAGTATATAAAAGAATACATATTTGTCTGTTCAGTGTTTTCCAAGTCTATAAAACATAAACAGGCTTAAATATTAGATTATACATTTATTAAGAATGTTCAATTTCTAAATTGAAGATTTTAATATTTAAAAATATGAATAGGTTTTTACATTTTATTTGACGTTTTAATCTTTTAATTGAAGTTCATTTTTCGAAAAACTATAAAATTGTGAGAACAAATTGCTATGTAAAAGTACAAGGCACTATTCTCATGCTGTGAGCTTTGCTGCTCTGTTACTTTTATAACGCTTAAACTATTTTTAATTTATTGTCAATATTTTTGAGGCGGGTTTCCTTAAATGACCATTTTTAAGGTTAGTACGTTTGATTAAATGAAATTGACATTAATTTGATAGTTTCCATTTTATTAGTACTGATGGTATATGACTAGCATCTGTTGGTTCTATATATTAATTTGAACGTGGAATTAAGAGCACTCTCTTGTTAGTAATTTCAGTGTAAATTGTGACTAAACCAGAAATAACCCATAATATTCTCCCCGTGTGATCTTAGTATTTCCGTTGATTGAATAGTATAGGGTATCCAATATTTTAATCAACGGTATGTCAGAGTTTTATTAATTTTTATATATATTTGCAAAATAAAGAAGAAAGTTCAGTACAGGCAGTTAAACAGCTGATCTGTCAATTTAGAAGTAAGAGCAAGTACCAACTTGCTGAAAAGCATACCATACACAAAAGGGGTAATAAAATGTACTGCACAAACTATAGCGATATAAGCTATATATAAGCTATATATCTATTAATTATTAGGATATATAGAATTTTTTTTGATACACCTGGAACGATTGAGTGAATAGGTGAACTATCAAATAGGAGACTATTAGTGTGGAATTAGAAAAACTAATAAATCGTTGATCAATTATTCACTATTAGGCAGTTAATGAGAAATGTTGGGAATACAAAAAAAAAACATCAAGGAGTAATATACAAGTTAAGACTTCAAGGAAAACTGTCGACTTATTTTCAAATGTACTGCAAAGTTATTTAAAAAATGTGACCGAATTAGCGTAACACCTGTTTTGAAAACTAAATATTATGAGACGAATTGGGGATATTATATTACACAAACTAAACCGCTTGCCTACAAAAAATATCACGAAAATACGATACGGTGAGAAAGACTAATGACTTTACAGCTAATTGCCACATAAGTATCAATGTAACTATAGCTCACAAAATGGGTTCAATTACATTGCAATTTTTAAATTTTTCGTGATAAAATGAAGTGATTGATTCTTGTTTTGAAAAGGTAAGTTGTTTTTTATTTTTGTATTCCTATCATCTGATATTGTAATATCAACAACATTTTTTATAATATATTCTAAAATAACGAAATTACTAATAACGAACAAAAGTTTTATTAATTTCTTGTTAATATAATTATGTAGAAATTTAGATTTTTATCTTGTTCTTACTATAGTACTAAAGCACAAATGTAGTCATAGTCTACCGTATTTTTTTCATAGTGGTCATAGTTTTTAATTGTAGTATAGCTTATGTGTTTATAATAACTAGCGCATAGAAAATAATAAAATTTTGTACCCTGTGCTTTATGTTTATTATCCTTTATTGTATTGGAACATCTAGAAGTATAGCAATACATTTTAATTGTTGAACAAAAGAGAAAATAAAAACACTTTTTGTGGTGTGCCACTTAACTATACACAAAATCGTACACAAATAGTCAAATGGTAGTAAAAGTCGATATAGGCCGCCAGACGGCAGAGGCATCGCCGCGCTCGATGTCTATACTATGAAATGTTTTTCATGCAGTTTTCGGATCAGATTTTTCAAAACATCAAATTACATCTTCTTTTTGCCTTTCTTTATTTAGGCTAACCGCTACTGTTTTTTTCTTCAGCGTTTCTTCTTAATCTACATTAATGTTATATTACAATTATTTCTGGAATGAGCTATAATTTTTCTCAAATAACCATTTTGTGTGGTTTAGTCGCCTTAAGGTTTAGCATGCTTTGTCAGATGCTCTTTAAAGTCCCTTTTAATATTAATATCGTTTGAGAAATTTTTCCGAGATACTTATATTTCGTTTTGATTTTCAATCTTCTTTTAATGTTAGTTTAAATGGTCTAGTAGTGTGTTCGTACAGTTCAGTTATAAGCAAAATTAGGTGTTGTTGTACACCTAATTCTTTTAGTATCAGTCATAAGTGTATCCATTTGACTGTGGAACGCTTTACGATAGTCTATAAAACAAACCCATAGTGGGATATTGAATTTCCTAGACTTTATACTTTTCTTGGACTTTTATTATAATAGTTTTAAAATTAAATGTTTAGTGAAAATCTCTACGCGACTTTAATGCATTAAATATTTTAATTAAAAATCGACATATCTATTGAAATTAGACAGTAAAAAAGTATGTTATTAAAGATTGATTTATAAATGATTGTAGTTTAAATTCAACTACGCTATGAAACAAATATTGCATGTCATAAACTGCAGTAATCCAAAAATTATAAAGATCTCCCTGTTGTTTGAGTTTTCTTTAATTAATAGGGTAACAAACATTATAATCCTACCGAAGGGGCCTCTAATTTCATAAACTGTTACACGATTACTCTATCCGATCTACGTACATTTATGAACTAAATGTTTTAGTGACAATGCCTTTTAATAAAAAATACTAATTAATAAAAATGAAAACTTAACTTTTCCAAGTTTATAATAGACACTTTCTTATGTTTAAAAATATATAAAATAAGTAATATAAATTACCGCCTTGTTTATTAAAACTAAAAAGTAAAATAAAGTTATGTGTCGGTTAACAATTTATATTTAACTACATTAGCCAAATAATCCTGAAATTCCTTCATGACTAAATGGATGGATATTTAAATAAATTTCAAGTGTTAAAATGTACCTGCTGTAAAATTTGAAAATCTACTACTAATACAATTATTGGCAACATCTCAGGAGTTTAGAAATGTACGCAACATGGTAAATACGGATCCCAAAAATGGTTTATCCTATTGTGGAGTCCACTTAATGCTACATGTTGGTCGGAGTCTACATAAAGCGCTACTTAGATAATAATATACACGGTGTATATTCTACTGGAGTTAGTATAATACCGTTTTAGAACGGAGCTTACATTAACCGCTAGATGTATATATATATATATATATATATATATATATATATATATATATATATATATATATATATATATATATAGATCTAGCGGTTATTGAGGGCTCCGCACTAAAACGGTATTATACGAACTCTTAGGAGAATATACACCGTGTATATTATTAGGCATATAAGTAGGCTCCGTAATACGTTAAAACATTTTTGGGATCCGTATACACCTTTTAGGATACAAAACTAAGCTCCTGCAGTGTTGCCAATAATTTTATTAGTCGTAGATTTTCAAATTTTACAGCAGGTACATTGTGGAACTTGAAATTTATTTAAATATTCATCAATTTAGGCATCGAGGAATTTCATAGATACTTGGCTAATGTAGTTAAAAATTTTATAATATAAATTGTTAACCGACATATAACCTTATATTACTTTTATGTTTAATAAGCAAGGTGGAAAGAAGTAGTACTCTTAATATTTGTTACTACATAAAATTATAGAAAACTCTGTACAGCAGGGAGATCTTAGTAACTTTTCGATTGCTACAGTTTATGACGTGCAATATTTGTTTCATAAATTAATAAAATTTAAATCACAATAATTTATAAATCACTCTTAAAATTATAATTTTTACTGTCTAATTTCAATATGTCGATTTTTAAGTCTAGGGAATCCAATATCTCACTATACATTGGATACACATGAACAGACGGAGACACTTATGGCAGATAAAAGAAGTAGGCATACCACAACACCTAATTTAGCTTATAACTGCACTGTACAAATACACTACTTGAACATTTAACGCAACATTAAAAGCAGATTGAAAGTCAAATGAGAGATTAAGTTGTAGCGTTATAACTGCTACATTGCCTGCTTTCTTTCTTATGTTAATATATTTCGTTAATTCTATTCTCCAATTTCCATATCTTCTGTCATAATTCATATTCTTCTATATCCTCCATTGTATCTCTTATTTTTCTATATATTTTCTCAGATATAGTTTGTATCAGAATTATGTCGTTACTTAATTGATTCATTATTCTCTTTTCATTTTTACTGGTATTTGGTATAAAAACCAGTTGGCGTCAAAATCTATCTTCTTTATATATATATATATATATATATATATATATATATATATATATATATATATATATATATATATATATTTCAGTATCTACCTTTCCTATTTTCTTAATAATCATCATTTTTATCTTTTACTCAAGTTTCTAAAGAATGAATTTTATTTTCATCTCTATTTCTGTTACTTTGGAACGAGAGGTGCCATCTTTATTCTCTGTTTAGTTTAATGCTAGTGACAAAGACTCCTTTTTGTTGACATTTCCCCCTTCCCGTTCGATACAAAAGTCGATATAATGGCTTTTATTTCTAAAAATGTGGATTTTCTGGGTCAATTTATATTAACATCCAGAAGACCAACCGGCCTGAGAATGGCACTATCATTCCAATAGGAGAGTTGACTCCAGGGCAAGAAAATCCACAACTAACAACATGGCTTGCTAACAACCATAGCAGAAAAGACCAGGATAAAACCTAGGATTTGGTGACAAGCATTTTTCCTTACTATAATGTAACACTGTAGCAAGAAGTCAAATAATTTTTATTTAAATTCAATATAATATTTAAACATGTATTTTTCTGCCCTTTTTGTTTAATATTTTAATAAACATGTGTTAATTTAACTGTGTATTGTTTCTTCTTTTTACTTGTTTGCGTGTGTTGCTCTAGAGTAGGCCATATTCACGTCCTGAGTGAGCTAGCCAGGGAGTGTTTCGTATAACGTCTAATGTAGCAATTTTGCAATTGATACATTAGGGGTTATGACGTTAAAAATTGGTCCCAACGGGAAACGATTTGTCACTCCAACGTTGTTAGTGATGTTAGTCGGATTGTAGCAGCAAACTAAGGTTTGCGGTTACAAGTTGACAACAGCAGCTCAACGTTGGGATATTACAAATTGAGCCTGGAAGGATTACAAATTGGCACCCAATGAATGTTCGTTGGAACGTTACAAATTGGTGCCTAACGTTACAAATTGGCGCCCAACGTGGGCACGTAACGTGGCACCACGTAAAAATGAAAAGAGAATAATGAATCAATTAAGTAACGACATAATTCTGATACAATCTATATCTGAGAAAATATATAGAAAAATAAGAGATACAATGGAGGATATAGAAGAATATGAATTATGACAGAAGATATGGAAATTGGAGAATAGAATTAACGAAATATATTAACATAAGAAAGAAAGCAGGCAATGTAGCAGTTATAACGCTACACACTTCCACCACCCAGTAGAAAAATTTCTAAAGTACCTTGAGAAATTTTTCTCATCACTAAACTCATTATATGTTATGATCATCAAAATAATAATAAAGGTAATCTTTACCAAATATTAAAGTTATCTAGATACCTAGATATAGGTATAATAACTTGTAAGTTTAGGTACTATTATTTAAACAAAATAAAGTGAAAATGGTTAACTTGTGATAAGATATAAAAATTAATATACTTATATTAACCTAAGTCAAAAAAAAAATAAATGACTATCACCCAACGAATTATAGTATCCGTTAAACTAAAATTTTAACTACATAATTATAAACTATGTATTACAGTATTGTAATACTATATACACTAAATGACTTTAGAGTGAGCACTCTGGGTATTATTTCATCCCCAACGAATTATAGTATTCGTCACACTAAAATTGTAAGGTAAATAATCCTATGCTATACCTTATAGCAATTCCTTACAAGGCTTTAGAGTTAATACTCAGGATAATATTTTATCCCAACGAATTATAGTATTCGTCACACTAAAATTATGAGGCAAATATTTATGTGCTATACATTGTAGCAGCATGTAACAGGGCTTTAGAGTTAATACTCAGGGAAATATTTTATCCCAACGAATTATAGTATTCGTCACACTAAAATTGGTCGTAGACCAAGAGGGAGAAAAGCTACGTTAAGGGTTATCCGCAATCTTTGGTACTGTACATCGATTATACACTGGGCCGATTGAAATCATGTTGGTATGAACGCAGTAGCTCATAATCCATGGTTAAACCTCGAAAGCGCTCCTCAGAGACGACAGTCCTGTGTACTATGAACCCCCCGACGCCATACCCTAAAGACAACCTTACCATTAAAGGAAGATCCAGTGGTATAAATGTACATCTCCACCACAGTTCGGTCCCATATATATGTAATTACATAAATATCATACAAAAACAACTAATATGGGGACGATGTATCTATCACTCATGGAGATAAACATCGTTAGAAAGACATTCTTTCAAGAATGTTAGTTCTTAAGGGAAGCTAATTTTAAACCAAGGTAATTATGATATTAGCAATATCACTAGATATGCATATAATCATTAAGTTATAAAAGATAAGATATCATAATCATCAGTAATGCAGTAGGTATATAAATCCAAATATTAGTTATCATAATACTAATCTAGATTTTAGTTGCATATATTGCATAAGATAGTATGAGTAGAACATTATACGCAGTTAAGAAAGATAAGGTAAACATCAAAATATAAAAGAAATAAGTAAAAATTTAGTAAGACCAATCTAGACATCTATTAAGTATAAAATTTACACAAGATGAAAAGAAAACTGCACAAAATTATACTCAGTTGAACTGAAGAAGAAAAATTAGTCATAAATATACTTTGATTTAAATCCAAACGTTATGCACCTGTTAGAATAATAAAGTAATCTATACAGAAAAATTGTACAGACCAAAGTTATACAAGAGGGTATAAAAAACAAAACCTTTCCATTGTCATTTCAAAGAGACACAACCCTACACCAGATTTCTAAATAGTAGTATGCATAAGGTTAAATCTACCTTGTAAATGCAATAAAAAAATTTCATTAAAATATAACACTCAAGAAAAAGAAAATTCATTGTAGTTATGCATTGATGAGGGCAATCATTGTGAACTAAATCAGAGAAACTTATTATGACTAAACTTCAATAGACAGTATGGTCTGGAAACAATTACATTGTTTATTAAAGATAAGAAGATAATGAGAATGAATTCTCGGCATATTGCATATGCATATTTATGGACTAAGGCAAGTCAATAAAACAGCAAATTGACATTAAGCTAGTATAAGATAAAGTAATTTTTGTACCAAATAGTATCAAAAATTAAAGGTAGGTAAATATCAAGAATATTTTCGTGGCTCAGAAACATCCGACAATGGACAGGGCTAAATTTTGAACAGCTAATAAGAACAGCTGAAGATAGAGAAGATTTTAAAATTGTAGTAGCCAACCTCCATTGAGGAGAGGGCACTTTAAGAAGAAGAAGAAATATCAAGATAATTAAGTAACACAAGTAATTTTGATTGTCAGATAAAGATAAGTATATTCTTCACAATACCTAGTAAGTCAAAGTTCTACACAAAAGACATTAAAGATACTGCATAAAATTTGGCTTACTTATGATAAAGGAAAATAAAAAGCAAAGATAAGTTGTGGTAATATCATATAAAATTGCTATAACACTAAACACTATCCAGGATCTACACAAAAGAAATAGAACTAGAACTGCATAAATATAGACGTATGTATTTAAAATGTTAAAGACAATTCAAATGCAATCAAAAACTTCAAAGCTTCATAATCTTACACCAGAGGTTTCTATAAAAGAAGATATATGCATAAGATTACTTTCACTCCAAAAGATAAAGAATTATGCCTAACGCAACACCCCTATCGGGTGTTGCGTTAGGCATAATCGAGTAGCGGGTGGGTACTTTTCACGATCCCGGTGGAAACAGACCTACTTCAGGGATTAGCGAGCCTGCCCACGCTAGCTCATGATATTCCACCATCCCACACCGTGGAATCTCATGTCCCATAACCTTTATCCTACACCCTCCATATGTATCCCTCCTAGTCCTCAACCCTGGTGAAGGGCAGCAGCGATCACCAGTACCAACACAAGGCGCAAAAGAAATTATCTTGGACCGGCTTGTTATTGGAATTCCACAGGCATGACTAGGACAGTTTGAATGGCTGTGGTACTGCGGTGTTGAAAGTAACGGGATACCACAACACTACCTTTTCCCCAGGATAACTCATCTCATTATGGCAGAACAAAACAAAACAATGGCCCTCAGTCCCGGGCAGGCCTTAGATGGTCAGAGGGTGCGAAGAATCTCCCGGTGCCAAATAGATGATATCCAACGAATTTCAACATGGAATGTTAATAGTCTTTACGAACCAGGAAAACTACACAACCTTATAAAGGAAATGAATCGGCTGAAAATAAATATAATGGGAGTCAGTGAAGTCCGATGGACTGGATCTGGACAGTTTACGAAAGATAAAATTACTATGTATTACTCGTGTAGTGACCCAACAGATAGACATCACCGACATGGAGTGGCTATTGCTCTTGACAAGAAGACCAGTAAATCGGTGACAGATTTCGTTCCAATTTCCGAACGAGTCATGTTGATCAAAATGACAGGCAAACCAGTAAACATAAATGTGACACAAGCATATGCACCAACAGCAGATAAGTCAGAAGAAGAAATAACTAAGTTCTATAAAGATCTGGAAAAAGCAATAAGACTAACAAAGAAAGAGGACATAAACATAATAATGGGTGACTTTAACGCCAAGGTGGGCAAAGGAAGATATGAAGACATAATTGGAGAGTACGGCCTTGGAGTTAGAAATGAAAGAGGCGACCTGCTGTGTGAATTCTGCCAGGAAAACGGTTTTGTCGTCATGAACACATGGTTTCAGCTCCCACCTCGTAAGTTATATACTTGGAAATCACCAGGAGACCGTCCAAATCGAATAATTAGAAACCAAATTGACTACGTTTTAATAAACAGAAGATTTCGTAACGCTATCAAAAGAATCGCAGCATATCCAGGTGCTGATATTGCATCCGATCATAATCCGCTAATAGCAGATGTGAGGTTAAAACTAGCAAAAATTAAGAGAACAAATACAAACACCAGCACGCCTATAAATACAAGAGAACTGATGAGAGACGAAAATCTGAAGAAGAGTTATGCAAATCAAATTAATGAAAGAATGCGAATAATAGAACAAAATGATGATATCGAAGAGATGGTCAATGATATTAAAGGAACGATTCTGGCAGTAAACAGGGAAGTTAAAACACAGATCAGGAAGAGAAAGCATAACGAATGGATGACGGACGAAATTATGGATCTAATGGAAAAGCGAAGGCAACATAAACAACAACGTTATCAAGACAAATACAAACAGATACACAAAGAAATTCGCCAGAAAATTAAGAAAGCAAAAGAACGTTGGATGGTGGAAAGGTGCAACGAAATAGAACAATTGCAGGAAAAGGGAGATAGTTTTGGACTACATAAGAAGATCAAAGAAATATCGAATATACACAAAAGCCACCACAGAACAAGAATACGCAACGACAGAAACGAATACATAGAGTCAGAAGAGGAGATAGCAATGGCGTGGAAAGAATACGCAGAAAGACTTTTTAATGACGAAAGACCAACACAACCAACGCGCAAACTTCCTTCCGAAAACTTATCAGGGCCATCAATAATGCGAAGTGAAATAGAATATGCAGTTAGAACCACAAAGATGCATAAAGCAACAGGTCCAGATGAAATTAATATAGAAGCAATAACACTACTAGACGAGGAGAATATCGAAATCTTGGTAAAGCTGTTCAATAGAATTTATGATACTGGTTACATTCCGCGAGAATGGCTGCAGTCATCCTTTGTGATGATCCCAAAAACAGCTAATGCCACAAAATGCAATGAACACCGCTTAATCAGTTTAATGAGTCACTTGCTGAAACTCTTCCTTAGAATATTACACTCAAGAATGTACAAGATACTAGAAGAACTTAGCGGGTCAACACAATTCGGTTTTAAGGGAGGACTAGGAACAAGAGAGGCAATTTTATGTTTGAACACTTTAATACAAAACTGTTTAGATCAACGAAAAGATGTCTACCTCACCTTCATCGACTACGAGAAGGCATTTGACAATGTTAAACATGATATCATGATGGAACTACTACATAGGGCCAACATTGACCAGAAGGAGATCAGAATTATTCAGAATCTATACTGGAACCAAATGGCAAAGGTGAGGATTGATCAAGACCAATATACGGATGAATTTGAAATCCGGAAAGGTGTCCGCCAAGGCTGCATACTCTCTCCGATGCTTTTTAATTTATATGTTGAAAATATATTTGCGGAAGCATTAGAAGACACGGAATTAGGCATTAAGGTGAACGGCATACCAATTAGCAACCTACGCTATGCGGACGATACAGTGATTATAACTGATAAATTGGAAGATCAGCAGTTATTACTTGATAGGGTGAATAGCATAGGTAAAAAATATGGTCTCAAAATCAACATTTTGAAAACGAAATATATGGTCATTAGCAGAAACCCTCCAGAAAACCCGATAATATGCATAGGTGACGATCGCATAAAACGCGTGAAAACTTTTAAATACCTTGGCACCACAATCAATGACCAATCGGATCCACAACAAGAGATAAAAACCCGAATACAAATGGCAAGACAAGCTTTTATGAAATTCAGACCGCTCCTATGTAATCAAAACCTAAATTTCGAAATACGCTACAGAATGGTCAAGTGCTACATATGGTCCATCTTGCTTTATGGCATGGAAACGTGGACTTTGAAAAAAACATCTATCAACAAACTTGAAGCATTTGAAATGTGGTCATTAAGAAGAATGATGCGCATACCTTGGGTGGATAGAGTTCGAAACGATGACGTCCTTAACAGAGCCGGCGTGGAAAGAGAACTCTTTAAATTAATTAAAAAACGCAAGATTGGTTACCTTGGGCACATATTGAGAGGAGCAAAATATGAAATACCACAGTTAATCCTACAAGGGAAGATCGAAGGTAGGAGAGGAGCCGGCCGCAAACAATTATCCTGGTTAAGAAATATTAAAGAATGGACAGGAATACACAATACAGGCGAGCTGTGTCACGCCGCCAAGAACAGAATTCTAGTAATGAGATAGTCGCCTACGCACTTTGGTGTATGGCATGTTAAGAAGAAGAACAACACCCCTAATGGGTAAATGAAAAATATTAACGCCCTTGTTAATAGTTTTCCTGCAGTGACCTCAAGTCCCGCGAAGATAAATCATCCTAGGCAATTTTTATGTGCTTGTCCGAACAAATCTCCCACTCTCCCACATCTCCCAAATATTTGAACCCACTCAACGGAAAAACAAGACACTTGCACTAAGTATGAAAATTAGACATAAGTTATTACCGCAATAGTTTTAATAACACCATAAAGGTAATACAAGTAGCTAACTTGCAAAGGTAAGAGATAATGTGTTATTAAACGAAGATAAAGATAAGTAAATAACAATCAAACTTGTGAAAGGTAGTAGATAAATTTTCTAGCAAAGGTTCTCATAACTAAATATTTTATTGAAAAGTCCATAAATAACGAAGATATTTGTTAACGCAGGTAATAAAAATATGTATAAGCTTAACAAAAGAGATAAGAAGATAGTTTAAAATATATGCAATACAAGATATATGTAAGTTTAAATTACACTTAAAGGTAAGATATAATAGTATAACTGCAAGTTTTACTCAAAAGATATATTTTTAATATGCATTACTGATTTTCATCGTCACTAGAATCAGTGACATCTAATTTGATATCCCTGACATGAAAATTTCCAAGATCATTTCCATCTAGATCCTTTAAATTGTAGACTAATTTAGACAAAACTTTATTGACAATACAGGGGACAAATTTTGGCGCTAGTTTTGCAGAGAAATCATCGACAGCTTTTGATAGGACAAAATTTTTCTTCCAGACTTTATCACCAACGTGATATTTGACATCACGTCTACGAAGGTTATACCTGCTAGAATTCGTCGCATAAGAGTGACGTATTCTCTTTTGCACTTCTTTGAAAATAGAAGACATATTTTCTAGTGGTCTTGGGTCGAATAGCTTGTTATTAATATTAATGACATTGCTTGCTTTGTCTTCTATTGCACCAAAGAAGGAACCGTCCAAAGGGATATTTCTGGCAAAAGTTAGAAACGAAGGACTAAATTGTGTAACTTCGTGTTTGGCTAGGCGAATAGCCTGGGCAATCTTAAAGATTTCTTTGTCCCAATCTTTATGATTATCATGTATAAAAGAACGAATAGCTGTTACGATAGTTTTGTTAACTCTCTCAGTAGGATTTATTTGAGGAAAATATCTCGCATTATACCAAATTTTTTGTACTTTATATTTATTCATTAAATTTTTGAAATCATTGGAAACGAACTGTTTCCCATTATCAACTGCGAAAATTTGTGGTACCCCAAAGATAAGAAAAACTTGATTTTCAATAAATGAAACAATAGCTGTAGAGGTAGCATTTGCCATTGGATGGACAAAAATAAATTTCGTGAACCAGTCGACAACAACTAAAAGAAAACGATTTCCATTTTTAGATCTAGGATAAGGACCTAATAAGTCAGCAGATAAAAACTGAAATGGAAAATTAATATCTCTGTACTTTCCCATTAAACCAGCAGGAGGTACATTTCCTGGTTTACTAGCAGCACAGATTTTGCACTTACTGATATAGTTTGCGACATAAAGTCTCATTCTAGGCCAGTAATACAATTCCGTGATTCTAGAGAGCGTTTTATATACTCCTAGGTGAGCAGCTGTAGGATCATCATGAAAGAGTTTCAAAATATCTTTTCTGTGAGGAGACGGAACGAAAATTTTCCATTCTGGGGAAGGATCTGAAAACTTATTCCTTGAAAAGATATGCTTGTAAAGAACATTACCATGAACTTTAAAAGCAGGAAATTGATCTGGATTATTTTGTACTTTTTGTACCATATTATCATACCAAGTATCTGTTTTAAGATTAGATAAATCTAAAAGAGAAATTTCAGGATTTTGTTCAGGTATTCTAGAAAGGGAATCAGCCACAACATTTAAAGAACCACTACGGTGAATGACAGTGAACTTGTGACAGGATAGTTTCATTATCCATCTGGCAATTCTAGGAGAAGGGTTTTTCATGGAATATAACCACTGTAAGGATGAGTGATCAGTAATCACAGTGAAGTTTTCACTTCCTTCAATATAACACCTAAATTTTTCAATAGATAATAAAATAGCCAGCAGTTCTTTCTCAGTAGTAGTGTATTTACGTTGAGCTTTAGAGAGAGTTTTACTAAAGAAAGCTATAGGATGCTCTAAACCATCTTCTTTTTGAAATAATACACTCCCAACACCAGTGTCACTTGCATCACAAGTAAGATAAAAATGCTTGTCAAAGTCTGGACTAGCAAGAACAGGAGCAGATGTTAGTGCCTGTTTAATCTGACTGAAAGCTAAGTTAGCTTCTGGAGTCCAAACAATAGACTGTCCTTTCTTGTTACCCTTGAGTAAATCAGAAATGGGAGTACAAATGGATGCAAAATTATTCAAAAATCGACGGTAATAACCTATCAATCCGATAAGTCTACGAATTTGAGTAGTAGTTTTTGGAACTGGATATTCCAAAATAGCTTCTACTTTAGCTGGGTCAGTTCTTAACCCTTGTTGATCTACAACAAAACCAAGAAATTTAAGAAAAGGTCTACAAAACTGACACTTTTCAAAATTGACTGTAAGATTTGCATATTTAAGTCTCTTAAACAACATTTTAAGAATTTTGATATGACAATCAAAGTCAGGAGTAACAACAATAATATCATCAAGGTAATAGAAAACATAAGGCTCCAGTAAAGGACCTATAACTGAATCCATAACTCTGCACATAGCTTGTGCACTATTATTTAAGCCAAAAGGTAATACATTAAAACAGAACAAACCTCTATTTTGAACTGTAAATGCAGTCTTTAATTTGGATTGATCATCCAAAGGTATCTGATAAAAAGCTTGTTTTAAATCGATTGACGAAATAAATTTAGCATCTCTTACTTTAGATATGATTGAATCTATTAAAGGCATGGGGTAACTATCAGGAACTGTTATCGAATTAAGTTTTCGACCATCAAAACAAACTCTATAGGAACTATCTTTCTTCGGAACCAACCACAAAGGAGACAACCAAGGTGTACTGGTTGTTAATGGTTCGATGACTTTCAACTTAAGCATCTCATCAACTCCTTCGTTGAGAATTTTCTGCATAGCAGGCGAAAGAGGATATTGTCTTTGCCTAATTGGTTTCGCATCACCAGTGTCTATATGGTGAGTATACAAGTGGGTTCTACCAATAGAATCTGTTGGGCCTATTTCCTTAAACAGTTTGACTACCGAATGTAGCTGTGAAAGCTGATGGGTGGATAAATTCTCTGAACTTACTATAGTATTAACAACACATGTTGACAGTTTAGCTGTACTATACGAAAAATTTGTGAAATCCAAAGAAATTCTAAACAATTTCATAAAATCCATACCTAAAATCATTTTATGTGAGATAGAAGGAACCACTAAAACTTTTAACTTTTGTGTTCTACCAGATAAGGTAACAGGTAAAAACACATAACCTAAGGTACTTTGGACATTACCATCAGCAGTAGTTAGCTGTACTGAAATATCATAGTGAAGATGCAAATTCATCTTCTTAAGAAGAAATAAGGCTGGAGAGCCAATAATAGAGACATTACTACCAGAGTCTACAAGTGCAGATATTGTTTCACTGCCAATATTTATTGAAATATATGGTCGATTATCCTGTGTACGAATATCGAGAAGAGGATTAGTTCTACATAAAGTATCAGACGTTGAAATCAACGGAAAAGAAATATTCGCAGGATTTAAAGAAACATTGTGCGTTGTATCTATGGGAGTTTTGTCTATAGGTAAAGGATTAAAATCACAATTAGAATCAGAAGTTTCAGCTCGCGTTTGAATAATAGGTGGTAGTTGAAATGTTACTCTGCTTGTCCTTTGTTTGAAGTTTTCTTCAAATTTTTTTCTGGTATGTTCTTCCCTTTTAGGTTTGATGCAGACATTTGACTGCAATGAGGTTGATTCCTGTCCGCTATCGAACAACCTCGCGCTTCGTTTTTTGAACATTTAGGGCAATGTGCCTTAATAACGTTCTTAAAACCGCAACCATAACAAAATTTATTTTTCTGGTACCTGCACTGAGGATACACATGACCTCGTTTGTTGCAATTCCAACAAATTTCATCAAGTGAATTTGTTTCATATGAAAATTTCTTATTATTATTATTAAAGTGGGGTATAGATAACGCAGACTCAATTCTTTTACAGTAAGAGGTAAGATCAGATACAGTGTCTATATCGTGCAAAGCTAAAGCTTTGATGTAGTCTGGAAAAAGACCACGTCTAATTTCAGATACTTTATCTTTCTCTGAAACGACAGAAGGTAAACGGAAGAAAAGAGCTTCAAAATTAGAGATAAATGTAGATACAGGTTCTCGAAAAGATTGCCTTGTAGAACGAATTTGTTCCCACAAATTCCTCTCATAATCTGCCGGAAGATAAGTTTCCTTTAAAGCGGCAACTAAGTCAGACCATGACTGAAATGTCTTTTTAAGAAGATGATTATGCCACCAAGTTAAAGCATTGCCATCAAACAGATCTCCTGCAGAAAGAAACAGGTCATCATTAGAACAATTCCTGGAGATTTTAAGCGTCTCAATTTGTTCAAGAAAAGGAATCAAAGGCTGTTTGCCGGAAAACTTTTGAATTCCCCATTTATAAATGGGCACAGACTTCACTACTGAAGATGCAGTATGTGATTCTACCCTAACTGGAGTAGATTCTGAAGGAAGATTAAGTTTTTCCACAAGCACACCCTCAATTGACAATAATTTACTCCGTAACTGTCTTTTGACTGTTTCCTGCGTTGAAGAAGTGGTCTTCAGACGAGATACACGGCCAGACAAATGAGTTAAACGAGAACAAATACATTTGTACCTATAATCAGACTTACTACCTGAAAATTCATCGATGATACTAGATAAATCAGCAAGAGTAGCCAAGGCCTGATTATGGTCTTGCTCAAATTCAAGAGGGACAACTGTTTCAGAGAAGCTTCTGTCTGATGCTTCCTGAGACAAAATTCCACTAAGGACTTTTCTTTTCTCATCGACAGTAGAAGGAACCTCAAGATCTCTAATAATTAACTCATAGGTTAACTCATCAGTTTTCAAATGCTTAGGGTTGATGGTACCCATTTTGTAAGATTATTTAAAAAACAATAATTTATGTAAACCAACAAGTAACCAAATCAACTTTAAAGATAAAGATAATTAAATTTACGAAAATAATATAAAACTACTATTTTATATTTAATTAAGTTTTAACACTACCCAACAACACATGGACTTGTCAAGGTTAATGATAACCAGCAGACAAAAAAGGTTGGTGATCAAAAAAAACTATCAGTAAAAACTAGATAAAAAAATAAGTATAAAAAAGTAAGTAAGATAGAAAATAGATATTTTTACTGAAATTTAATAAATTTACTACTCAAAATAGGAAGAAAAATGTTAAAGATAATAATAGCAAGAAAATATAAAAGTATTGTTTCAACTAAATACAAGAATGTATGCATTACTCAGAGTATATTACGTTGGTGCGCCAATTTGTAACGTTAGGCACCAATTTGTAACGTTCCAACGAACATTCATTGGGTGCCAATTTGTAATCCTTCGAGGCTCAATTTGTAACATCCCAACGTTGAGCTGCTGTTGTCAACTTGTAACCGCAAACCTTAGTTTGCTGCTACAATCCGACTAACATCACTAACAACGTTGGAGTGACAAATCGTTTCCCGTTGGGACCAATTTTTAACGTCATAACCCCTAATGTATCAATTGCAAAATTGCTACATTAGACGTTATACGAAACACTCCCTGGCTAGCTCACTCAGGACGTGAATATGGCCTACTCTGGAGCAACACACGCAAACAAGTAAAAAGAAGAAACAATACACAGTTAAATTAACACATGTTTATTAAAATATTAAACAAAAAGGGCAGAAAAATACATGTTTAAATATTATATTGAATTTAAATAAAAATTATTTGACTTCTTGCTACAGTGTTACATTATAGTAAGGAAAAATGCTTGTCACCAAATCCTAGGTTTTATCCTGGTCTTTTCTGCTATGGTTGTTAGCAAGCCATGTTGTTAGTTGTGGATTTTCTTGCCCTGGAGTCAACTCTCCTATTGGAATGATAGTGCCATTCTCAGGCCGGTTGGTCTTCTGGATGTTAATATAAATTGACCCGCACCTGAGAAATGTATCCCGGAGGTTGACTCCTAATTCAGGAGACGACACAACAATTGGTTATTATACTTTTACAAAAGTCATGAAGAAAATCCACATTTTTAGAAATAAAAGCCATTATATCGACTTTTGTATCGAACGGGAAGGGGGAAATGTCAACAAAAAGGAGTCTTTGTCACTAGCATTAAACTAAACAAGAATAAAGATGGCACCTCTCGTTCCAAAGTAACAGAAATAGAGATGAAAATAAAATTCATTCTTTAGAAACTTGATTAAAAGATAAAAATGATGATTATTAAGAAAATAGGAAAGGTAGATACTGAAATATATATATATATATATATATATATATATATATATATATATATATATATATATATATATATATATATATATATATATATATATAAATATATATATATATATATATATAAAGAAGATAGATTTGGACGCCAACTGGTTTTTATACCAAATACCAGTAAAAATGAAAAGAGAATAATGAATCAATTAAGTAACGACATAATTCTGATACAATCTATATCTGAGAAAATATATAGAAAAATAAGAGATACAATGGAGGATATAGAAGAATATGAATTATGACAGAAGATATGGAAATTGGAGAATAGAATTAACGAAATATATTAATATAAGAAAGAAAGCAGGCAATGTAGCAGTTATAACGCTACTAAGCCCCACGTTGGGCGCCAATTTGTACCGTTAGGCACCAATTTGTAACGTTCCAACGAACATTCATTGGGTGCCAATTTGTAATCCTTCGAGGCTCAATTTGTAACATCCCAACGTTGAGCTGCTGTTGTCAACTTGTAACCGCAAACCTTAGTTTGCTGCTACAATCCGACTAACATCACTAACAACGTTGGAGTGACAAATCGTTTCCCGTTGGGACCAATTTTTAACGTCATAACCCCTAATGTATCAATTGCAAAATTGCTACATTAGACCTACTGGTCTAATGTAGCAATATGGCCTACTCTGGAGCAACACACGCAAACAAGTAAAAAGAAGAAACAATACACAGTTAAATTAACACATGTTTATTAAAATATTAAACAAAAAGGGCAGAATAATTTTTATTTAAATTCAATATAAAATTTAAACATGTATTTTTCTGCCCTTTTTGTTTAATATTTTAATAAACATGTGTTAATTTAACTGTGTATTGTTTCTTCTTTTTACTTGTTTGCGTGTGTTGCTCCAGAGTAGGCCATATTCACGTCCTGAGTGAGCTAGCCAGGGAGTGTTTCGTATAACGTCTAATGTAGCAATTTTGCAATTGATACATTAGGGGTTATGACGTTAAAAATTGGTCCCAACGGGAAACGATTTGTCACTCCAACGTTGTTAGTGATGTTAGTCGGATTGTAGCAGCAAACTAAGGTTTGCGGTTACAAGTTGACAACAGCAGCTCAACGTTGGGATGTTACAAATTGAGCCTCGAAGGATTACAAATTGGCACCCAATGAATGTTCGTTGGAACGTTACAAATTGGTGCCTAACGTTACAAAGTAACAAAACGAAAGTATCTGGAAAAATTTTTTCAAACGGGTAGCGGGCAGACACTCTTTACGATCCCGGTAAAGACAGGTCTGCTTCAGGGAGGCGCCCCTGCCCACGCGAGCTCGGCTTTTTCTCCCAATCCTCTTCCGGAAGAGAAACGGATCCTAAGCTCTAAATCCTACCCACCAACCCAGACCTACCCAAATCCTTCCCTTCCCTCCTCAACCCGCACTGGACCAGCGTGAGGAGATAACGGTCCAAACCTTCAAGTCAATGTACAGGACAAAAAAGAAAAGGCCCCCAGTGCCCAGCACTTTCCAGAGACTTGATCACGGCAGCGATCAAACAACTAACGGAAGGGGGGTGCTAAGAATCCCTGGGTAAGACCCGGCTGCCACAAGATGACAATTTGGCTATGCTTCTACAATATTCGAACACTGACGGACGAAAATAGATTCTCAGAAATAGAAAGTGAACTAAAGGATATAAAATGGGATATCCTTGGTATATGCGAGACCAGAAGAAAAAGTGATGAGTATATAATACTAAAAAATGGCACACATTTTATGCATAAAGGTGGCGAATACACGGGAGTGGGATTCTTGGTAAAACAAAGCCTCACACAGTGTATCGAAGAATTCAAGCCCATATCAGACAGAGTAGCATATCTCATCATCAGGATTAATAAAAGAACCACTCTGAAAGTGATCCAAGTGTACGCTCCGACCAAAAGACACGACGATGAAGACGTAGAAATAATTTATGATGAAATAAGAACAGCTATAGATACAAATAAAACAAATTACGAAATACTATTAGGAGATTTTAATGCTAAATTGGGCAAAAAAGAGGAAGATTACGATCATTTAATTGGTAACTATGGCTACGGGAAAAGAAACGATAGAGGAGAAATGCTTCTCAATTTCATGAATGAACATAACATGTACTCAATGAACTCCTTTTTCAATAAAAAACCAAGCAGAAAATGGACATGGATGAGCCCCGATAAAAAGACAAAGAATGAAATAGATTATATCTTAACGAAGAATAGAAACCTAGTAGAAGACGTATCAGTATTAAATCAGTTTGACCTAGGAAGCGATCATAGACTAATAAGAACAAAACTAATAATTAACAAAAAACTAGAAAGAAAAAGAATACATGAAAAAAGATACAAATGGACATCTGAAGAAATCAAAAATAGTGAATTTAATAAAAAGATAGCGCATGCATTAAATCAAGTTAGCATGCAGCAGATAAACTCCAATGATCTTGATGATTTGAATAACCTTATTACCGAAACAGTGAATAAAAGCCTTCTGCAACTGAAAAAACCAAAAACAACATACAATGAATTAGACAAAGAAATAGTACAACAAATAAAAAGAAGGAAGATCTTAAATAAATCTAACAAAAGGGGAACCGACGAATATGGAGAACTTAATAAACAGATTAGAAAAGGAATCAGACAACAAAAAAGAAAAGAAAACGAAAAATTAATAACAACAACTATTGAAAAAAATAAGAGTATGAACTGCCTCAGACCGACACTAGGACGACGTCAGATGATATCATTAATGGGAAAAGACGAAAATGAAATCACAACTAGAGAAAACATACTGACACGAATAGAAGAATTTTACACAGAACTTTACAGAACACATCAACAAGATGATGAGATGAGACCAGCACGGAAATTAATACAAAATGTTGGATCAGAAATAATGCCAAAAGTAGCAATTTCAGAGGTAACTACAGCATTGGAAAACATGAAGAGAAATAAAGCTGCAGGAGAAGATAGTATTACCACAGATATGATATTAGAAGGAGGTAAGGAACTAATTGCAATTTTAACTAAGCTTGTGGACAGTAGTTTACATCAGGGCAAAGTCCCTAAGAGCTGGAACAACTCTAAAGTAATCTTATTACACAAGAAAGGTGATAGTCGAAAATTGGAAAACTACAGACCCATCAGCCTACTGTCACACCTGTTTAAAATACTCACCAAAGTCATAACTACTCGACTAACAAGGAAATTAGACGAATACCAACCATATGAACAGGCAGGTTTTAGAAAAGGCTATTCAACTTCCGATCGCCTGTTAACCATAAAAATATTAATAGAAAAATGTAACGAATACAAGTTTCCAGTCTTCCTAGCATTTGTAGACTACGAAAAAGCTTTCGATACCATAGAACACACGGCCGTAATAAACGCAATGCAAAATTGTAGAATAGACAGCAGATATATTAACTTAATAAAAGAAACTATGAACCAAGCTACAGCTACATACTACCTAAATGAAAATGAACACACGAACCCTGTACCATTAAACAGGGGAGTCAAACAGGGAGATACTTTATCACCCAAACTGTTCACCTTAGTTTTGGAGGACGTTTTTAAAAACTTAAATTGGAAATATAAGGGAATAAACATCAATGGCCGCTACCTCAGTAATCTACGATTTGCAGATGACATAATCCTGATAGCTACTGACCTACAAGAAATGCAAACCATGCTTTTAGAACTACATACCGAATCTTCTAAAATAGGACTGAAAATGAATTTAAACAAAACAAAAGTCATGCACTCCGAAGACACCGTGACAATAATAAACGATAAAGTTATAGAAAAAGTTGAAGAATATATATACTTAGGACAAAAAATAATACTAAATAGGGAAATTCAAACTGAAGAAATAAAAAGAAGAAGAAAGTTAGCTTGGGCAGCATTCGGTAAACTGAACTATATACTCAGAAATCAACAAATTCAATTAGATCTTAGATCTAAAGTTTTTGATGCATGCATTATTCCGATATTAACTTATGCGGCACAAACATGGACAATCACAAAAAAGAATATGAATATATCACTTAAGGACAAGAAAACAAACACATGGATAAGACAGAAAACCAAAGTCACCGATGTGGTGCAAAAATCATTAAAGTTGAAATGGGAATACGCTGGACATGTAGCTAGGAGCGATCTAAACAAATGGCACAGATCAATTTTAACCTGGAGATCATACCAACACTAAAGACCCAGAGGCAGACCTCCTATGAGATGGACAGATGATCTGAAAAGGACTGCCGGGAAAAATTGGCTACAAGTAGCGTACAATAAAAAACAATGGAAAGAAAGACTTGAAGAGGCTTATGTTCAGATGTGGACGTGAATGGCTAGACGAAGAAGAAGAAGAAGATCAGGGAAAGTGAATCAATCCCTGCTTTCCGCAGATTCCAGGTGTTTCCTGGCCCGAAAAACTAGTACCTGTTAAGGGTCCCTTGTCCAGGGTCATGGATAAAGAATACAACGGCATCCAGGGCGGAGAAGAAGGTCTTCACAACGGTCTGGAGAGCGGAGGTGGCAGCCCCATTGTTTTAGGGTTTATATAAAATCGAACCTGGAAAGCGGCAGCTGGTCTTTCAGTATTTGTATTGAGCGGAAGTCATGTAGGCCAGAACGGTCAATACATAACAGTACCCGGTGCGGTGGTAACCACTTAGACAGCGTGTACACAGCGGTGTAGAAAGCCAAGGGAATGACTATTACACTATTTTTCCCAGGTTTATCAATATGGCTGAGGATTTAAACGATGGCCCCGAGTACGGGCGCCTCTTAAATGAGGCAGGGGTGCGAAGAATCTTCCGCTTGGCCAAATTTGATATCGAAAAAAGCTGTAGAATAGGCACATGGAATGTGCAGAGTTTATATGAAACCGAAAAAATACGCAATGCCATAAATGAAATGAAAATACTGCAAATATCAATTCTGGGTATTAGTGAAATGCGATGGCCCGGATCTGGCCAATGCCATGTGGATGATCATGTATTATGCAGAAGAAGACAGTAATTATCATCGTAATGGTGTTGGATTCATAGTCTAAAAGAAGGTTAGCAAATGTGTCAGGGCGATATGCCAGGTATCTGAACGGATCATGATTCAGTTGAACGCGAAACCCAGAAATATAAATTTAATACAAGTGTATGCACCGACAGCGGAAAGTGAACTAGAAGAACTTGAAAAGTTCTACGCCGATATAAAGATTGTTACTGACCAACTCAAGACTAGAGATCTTACCATTCTGATGGGTGACCTTAATGCTAAGATAGGAAAAGGCAGACAAAGTAACATTATTGGATGTTATGGACTTGGCGATAGAAATGAAAGAGGTGATTATTTCGCAGATTTTTGCAAAGAACATTTTTTTTGAACCTATTCTCTATCCTTCCATTGTTGGATATAGGTCTCCCCCATTTCTCTCCATCTTTCCCTATCTTGAGCTGTTCTCTGCCATGTGGGACCTCCTTGTTTCCTGATGTCATCTTTCCACCTCATCTGTGGTCTGCCTCTTGATCTCTTTGCATTGTATGGACGCCACTTTCCGATGGCATTGTTCCATCGTCCGTCTTGAAGACGTTCATTGTGTCCAGCCCATTTCCATTTCAGTTTTGCTGCTTGTTCTATCGCGTCTACTGTCTACTGTCTGGTTCTGATCCACTGGTTACGTTTTCTATCTTTAAGTGATATACCCTACATTTGTCTCTCCATCGCTCTTTGTGCCTTCCTTATCCTATCCAAATTGGCCTGTGTAAATGTCCATGTCTGTGCTCCGTAGGTGAGCACCGGTATTATACAGGAGTTATATACCTTGCTTCGTAAGTATAGAGGGATTGTTTGATTTTTTAGAACGTAAGAAAGTTTGCCGAGCGCTGCCCATCCCATTCTTACTCGTCTCGATATTTCGGCTGTTTGATTTTCTCTGTTAGCTCTGATTGCTTGTCCTAGATAGATATACTCATTTACCTGTTCTATTTTTTCTGTTTGTATTTTTATTGCCTCTGGTCTTCCGTGTTTGTCATTACTTTTGTTTTGTTAAAGTTAATTCTTAGGCATTTTTGCAGTGATTTTTCATGAAGTTCATTCAGCATTAATTCTAGTTCTTGTCGATCCGAGGAGATCAGGAGTATATCATCCGCATATCAGGAGTATATCATCCGCAAAGAACATAACCTATGTATAATGAACACCTTTTTCAAACTACCTAAACGGAGCTTATATACATGGAAATCTCCAGCAGACACTCCCCGTAATATCGTCAAAAATCAAATTTACTACATAACTATCAGTGAACATTACAGAAATGCAGTAAAGTCTGTAAAAACTTTTCCTGGTGCCGATGTTCCATTTGATCACAATCTGTTGTTAGCCGAAATAAAATTAAAACTTAAACAAACGGATAAAGCAACAACGATCCTATAACAAACTGGATATGGATTTTATTAGAAACAATAGCCAGATGTTTGCAAACAATTTAGAGAGCAATTTTGAGAATTATGAACAACGAGAATCCATTGAGGATCATTATCAAATCATATAATCTATATATATAATCAAAACGATTATATGCAACTCAACTCCAAACTTAAAAGAGAGCAGTGAAAAAATGCAACAGTGGATGAACGATGAGATTTTGAATTTGATGGAAAAAAGACAATTTTAAGAACCAAAACGTAGAAATGTATAAAGTAATTAATAAAGAGATAAGGACTAAAATAAGAGCTGCAAAACAAACATACTTCGAAAACAAATGTTTAGAAATTGAAGAATTACAGGGAAAACATGATTCATTTATTATGTATAAAAAAAATAAAAGAACTGACAAGTCAGAACAAAAATTAGGCAAATAACATCGTTGATAGAGACGGAAAACTGATTATCACTAATTAGCATAAAATAGACAGATGGAAAGAGTATATTGAGATTGAACTGTTTAGTGATCAAAGGCCCGAGCTTGAAATTAACGAAGTAGTTACAGGACCTGACATAACTATGGACGAAATTGAACAAGCAATACGATTAGCAGAAAAAGCTACGGGATCAGATGAAATACCGAGTGAAATAATAACGCTCTTCGAAAGTTCAGGTAAAATATCTCTCCTTCATATGTTTAATAAAATTTACGAAACTGGCTATATACCAACGGATTGGCGGCTGTCGACTTTTGTGACGATACCTAAAAAAGCAAATGCAAAAAGATGTAGTGACTACCGAACCATCAGCTTGATGAGTCATGTTTTAAAGATATTTCTACGAATTTTGCACTCAATAGAACAACAACTTGGCGACACACAGTTTGGATTCCGCTATAACCTTGGAACAAGAGAAGAACTATTTAGTATTCAGGTTATGGTACAGAGATGCAGAGATGTCGGACATCCAGTTTATATGTGTTTTATTGACTTTGAGAAGACCTTTGATCGAGTAAAACATACTGAAATGATATCTGCCATTCTTCAGCAGGAAGGTATTGATGATAAAGGCATTATTAAAAATATTTACTGGCATCAACATTTAACATCTATTCTGAGTTCGTTTTCAATAAAGCAGTGAATAATGTTCAATGTGGTATAAAAATGAATGACGCCAATATTAATAATTTGAGATATGCGGATGACACAGTGTTAATTGCAAGCAATTACGAAGAACTTTAACATCTAATTAATAGGATTACCAAAACGTGTGATGAATATGGCCTTAAACTAAACACCGCAAAGACAAAGGTGATGGTCGTCAGTAAAACGCTAATAAAACCGAAAGTGGTAACAGCTTATGGTGAAGAAACTGTTATGTGGAAACAATATTACTTTAAGTTTGAAAATTAGATTAGTGAGATGTTATGTGTTCTCTACTCTTTTGTATGGTGTCGAAAGTTGGACTTTGACGGATACACTTCTCAAGAAACTGGAAGCCTTTGAAATCTGGGTAGATCGGAGAATTCTACGAATAAGTTGGGTAGATAGAGTTCGTAACGAAGCTGTTTTGCATCGGATGGGAAAGGTTACGAAAGTTAAAAATCGCAAACTTGAATATTTTGGCCATGTTATGCACCACTCAGAGAGATATTATGTACTCCATTTAATAATACAAGGCAAGGTAGACGGAAGAACAGGGCCAGGTCGAAGAAGAACGTCATGGGTTAGAAACCTGAGAGATTGGTTTAACAGATCCTCTGCATCTCTTTTCCGAGCTGCCGTCAACAAAATTACTATAGCCAATTTGATAGCCAACGCTCGATAATCGAGCTCGGCACATGAAGAAGAAGATATAGGGATTCATCCTTTTGTTGAAGAGTGTTGTTTAAAAAATTTATTTCTTTCTAAAATCTTTTCCCAAATAGTGAGCAACAGTATATACTCAAACGTATCATGTTTTTTATGTAAACCGGTAGCTTCGGACCTTGTTAATGGCTCTTCATCTTGATTTTAAGGAAAAATTATGTAAACAATCTTTAATTTCATCATAATTTTCCTTTCAGATCATCAGATCATCAAGAGTTTGCTCTTACAAAAATTTTTAAATGCATTTCACCTATTTGTAGAAATTAAAAATATGTACAATTCCTGAACGATATTGAAAAAAGTGGTCATTCATATCCATGCAAATATCGGCAGTAGCCCTTTCGATTAAATTTAATGAATGATTTGCGCATGGTATAAAGTGGACGGAAAAACATATTTTGTTTTATTCGAGATTGTAGTGCATTATATTTACCTGGTATAGTTATTACACGCATTACTAAACGCATAACTCTGTCTCCGGCAGTTAGTGATATCTAAGCCTAAATTATTTTAAAATTCTAAAATAATTTTCTTTTCTAAGTTTTCACTAGTATTAAAAAATATGGGTATACATTTCAAAAAATTCCTCTTTTATACCACTTAAAAGAACATAGTGAAGAATGACGGTACGCTGATCTATGTGAGATATATCAGGTGTTGAATCAATAATTAGAGAGTAAAATTTTTCTTTCTTTAATTTGTTCACTCTTATGAGTTGCAAATCTTTCAATACAATAGAAATAAATTCATCACATATTGTAGGGATAAATATTTTATTATACCAATCTTGCAGTTAGATTGAACTCGATAAATATTCCAAAGCACGTATATAATTACCATTATTTTCACACAAAATCATTTTTACCACGAAACGTTAAAGTGTAAGAAATAAATTTGATTGTCGCTACCATACGTTAAAGTACTTCCCTTCAATATTTTTTTTCAAATATTATTTTTAAACACGTGCATAGCAAATAGGAATGGGAACAATATATCCATACATTAAATATATCAATATCGCCCACACAGTATTAATACAGCATATTGGCACGTATGTAATATAATCCAGAATATATTACATACTAAAAAATACTATGTCTAAGTAGCTCTTGTCAAGATCAATAGCGCCGATATAGGTAGTTAAAATTTTGAACACTTATTTTAACTGTTTATTATCCATATAAACAAGTTGTGACTGATATTACAAACTTATTTACTCTGCATAAAGAGACTCTTTAATACCTACAGTTATTAGTACTGTAGTACTAATAGTCTGTATAGAAAAATTAAATTTTTAATGAAAAGTAAATGATAAGCCATTACTTAAGGGTTCAAAAGAAGGAGGCTTCACGAAGATTAATGTACTAATGAGACCATTGCAATCGGACGTATCCTGGGTAATGATTAACTAATTAATCGGCTAATTATTCAATCACCCGTTCAATATGATTTTGTCAAATCGAACCTTTTAGGACAACTTATTCTAATTATGTTTGTAAAAATTGAGGGCATATCTAGAGATACAGAAACTTTACTTCACTAAAACTTATAGGTAAGACATGCGTCTAACACAAATGGGACGTATTTCTAGTGCAGATAAAACCATGTGATAAATAGGAAAGTGCTATCTTTGCTGGCAAAGAAGCAAAGAAAAACTCAAAGTGAGAGAGGAAAAAACTAGTCAGCTGAGGGAACTTTTCAACGATGTTGAGCTTGGATCCACAATCTACATATATAACGAAAAATAATGCGACACAAATTTAATTATGAAATTTGGACCAAAAACACTACAATAGCTTCTCCGGATGATGAACAGCTGTATTCAAACTATGCAGATACACAAAATATGGAGACAATCTATAGTTGTTGCCTTGCTTAAACCTGGCAAAAACTCCAACGACCACAAAAGCTATCTTCCAATATCTTTATTTTGTCAGCTTTTCAAAATCCTTCTACAAATGTTCCTTAATATGATTTCACCGATAATAAAAAAAACTCAAATTAAAATGTAGAGATGCTAATATCATGTACGTCACAAATACTAAATTTTACCAAAAACAGCGAAGACAGGTGCGAAAGATACCAGGTATCAATCTAAATGCCACTTACGATACCTTAAATTAAAGGATATTTCTTCAAAAACTATATCTCCATAGATAATAAACTTACTTGTATTATCCGCGTCTACCTACACAACAGAAGATTTTTTTAAAAAATCCACAAGGAAATTAATTCCTGCAGCTGGCTGTATACCACGTATAACAAAAGAGGTTAGTCTTTGTATGTGGGTATATTTTATAAAAACCCTTAAAAGGGCAACATTAAAAGCACGAACGTTTTCGGAACAACTGTTCCATCATCAGGTTAAAATACCTAAAATAAGTATAAACCATTTGATTACAGCAAACGTGGTTTAAAATTTTGACAAAGGTTAAAAAACAAAATGGTTATACTTACAGGTTACCATGCCTGAGCCACCAAAATATTTGGGTAAAAACCCTTTAAAATGTAATGTGTTACCAAAAATTGTACATGATGTTAATAATATTATATGATGTTTAATATTTTAATTAAATTTTACTTCAGGTAACATACACCCATGCTTAAGTGAGTTCCAGTGTCCGGAGAGTAAACCTCTTCAAGCGGACTACAGCTGGTAACTGATTGATAAGAAGATACCCATGAACGGTGTCAAAAACAAAATGTCAATGTACCATGAAACAATATTAGTTAAACATAGTATTACTACAACCAAAAGATTAAAAAATTTTTTGATGATGTTAAAATGATAACAGCAATCCAGGTGTTGGGATTTAAAAAATTTTTCTATAATTATTTAATATTGGATGTAAAAGATGTAAATTACTGGTGTTGTTGAAGGTCATGTTTAAGAGAATGACGTATGCATTAGGCAGCTTATGTTACTCTTTATCGTATGGAGTGTGGTCTAAAAAGTGTAATTTGTAACGAATTAGCTTAAATATATGGAAATGTCCTTTTATGTTGCTTACATCTAGGACAAGGAAAAAATAAATAGTATATATTTGTAGCTAATGTAAGACTTCGTATTTAAATGAGATTGTTTAATACTGCTCGTATCGTAAAAATTTAATATAAGTGAGTCCAATAGATTGAGAAAAGGGATTAAAAATCTTCCGGCTGAAGGAATTAAAGTTATAATATATGTGATTAAATTTAAGAAATTGAAAAGGCTGAGATCCTCAGAGATTTGGCAGGAATAAAAGTAAATGAAATGATTAAAGAATAAAGGAGAGTGGGTTAAAGGAAAATAAATGAGTTAATCAACAAAATTAGAGATGAAAGAGGTCCTTCATGCTTAAAGCATCTAGCACCCTGAACAAAATATATTTTGATTATATTAAATTCGGTACATAAAAGCCTGAAATTTTATTTGTGAGTATGATGTACTAAGTTGTTGACTAAGAGAGGGGGGAGCAATGGTTGATTAAGGGTTTTGGCAAAATGGGAGAAAGTGAATTCTGATGAATTGCTGGATTGTGTTTAAATGGTTACTGAGTTTAGAACTAATGAGTGGATTGTAGATATATGAATTGACAGAGAAATAGGAAAAGAAAAAAGAATGGACAGGAATATGATGTAAATGTGAAGATTGTAATAATGAAATAGTGAGGTATAATAGTGAAATAGTGAAGAAGATGGGGTAAATTTGAGAAGTGTGGGTTATGAGAAGAGTTGTCGGTGTAAGGGTTGAAAGTCACGGTTGAAAGATACATGGCGATTAACGCAGTTGGGGCTTCTTTGCTTTTCTTTGACTATTTCCAAGTCTTCATATAGATCTAATTTTAGAAAATTTTTTTGGGGTATATTATGTAAATTGGGGTTACATAATATACCCCAAAAAAATTTTCTAAAATTAGATCTATATGAAGACTTGGAAATAGTCAAAGAAAAGCAAAGAAGCCCCAACTGCGTTAATCGCCATGTATCTTTCAACCGTGACTTTCAACCCTTACACCGACAACTCTTCTCATAACCCACACTTCTCAAATTTACCCCATCTTCTTTATCTGACCTTCCTCTATAAACGTCAACACCTAATCCTTCTCAACAATTGTTGCTTTTAAAACAACCATTCTCTCTACACTACTGTCACAACACTCCCTCCAAAAGAATTTCTTCAGCCCCCTATTGTTAACATCACATCTATTATACCTCACTATTTCATTATTACAATCTTCACATTTACATCATATTCCTGTCCATTCTTTTTTCTTTTCCTATTTCTCTGTCAATTCATATATCTACCATCCACTCATTAGTTCTAAACTCAGTAACCATTTAAACACAATCCAGCAATTCATCAGAATTCACTTTCTCCCATTTTGCCAAAACCCTTAATCAACCATTGCTCCCCCCTCTCTTAGTCAACAACTTAGTACATCATACTCACAAATAAAATTTCAGGCTTTTATGTACCGAATTTAATATAATCAAAATATATTTTGTTCAGGGTGCTAGATGCTTTAAGCATGAAGGACCTCTTTCATCTCTAATTTTGTTGATTAACTCATTTATTTTCCTTTAACCCACTCTCCTTTATTCTTTAATCATTTCATTTACTTTTATTCCTGCCAAATCTCTGAGGATCTCAGCCTTTTCAATTTCTTAAATTTAATCACATATATTATAACTTTAATTCCTTCAGCCGGAAGATTTTTAATCCCTTTTCTCAATCTATTGGACTCACTTATATTAAATTTTTACGATACGAGCAGTATTAAACAATCTCATTTAAATACGAAGTCTTACATTAGCTACAAATATATACTATTTATTTTTTCCTTGTCCTAGATGTAAGCAACATAAAAGGACATTTCCATATATTTAAGCTAATTCGTTACAAATTACACTTTTTAGACCACACTCCATACGATAAAGAGTAACATAAGCTGCCTAATGCATACGTCATTCTCTTAAACATGACCTTCAACAACACCAGTAATTTACATCTTTTACATCCAATATTAAATAATTATAGAAAAAATTTTTAAATCCCAACACCTGGATTGCTGTTATCATTTTAACATCATCAAAAAATTTTTTAATCTTTTGGCTGTAGTAATACTATGTTTAACTAATATTGTTTCATGGTACATTGAAATTTTGTTTTTGACACCATTCATGGGTATCTTCTTATCAATCAGTTACCGGCTGTAGTCAGTTTGAAGAGGTTTACTCTCCGGACACTGGAACTCACTTAAGCATGGGTGTATGTTACCTGAAGTAAAATTTAATTAAAATATTAAACATCATATAATATTATAAACATCATGTACAATCTTTGGTAACACATTACATTTTAAAGGGTTCTTACCCAAATATTTTGGTGGCTCAGGCATGGTAACCTGTAAGTATAACCATTTTGTTTTTTAACCTTTGTCAAAATTTTAAACCACGTTTGCTGTAATTAAATGGTTTATACTTATTTTAGGTATTTTAACCTGATGATGGAACAGTTGTTCCGAAAACGTTCGTGCTTTTAATGTTGCCCTTTTAAGGGTTTTTATAAAATAAAATATACCCACATACAAAGACTAACCTCTTTTTTTAGAAGATTTTTTATATAATTCAATGGTAAGAATAGCAGATGGAGAACGCAGAAGAACGGTCTCGCTTGGGCTAGCGTAACAGCATTTACAAAAATTCATACCAGTAGATACTAGGACTTTTATTATGTAGACGGTACATCTATTGACGATATTGGGGTAGCCTAATGGTATCCACGCTGTATAATATTTACAAAAATTCAACCAGTAGATACTTCGGCTTTTAATATGTAGACGATACATCTATTGATGCACAACCAAAAACTTGTGTTGCTGAAGTGAAGAAAAATCTAAATGATACCTTAAACACAATAAAAATACACTATAAATTAATTTTTAGTCAAACCCTAAAAAAACTCAATGTGTTCCCCTTCAATTTCCCTAACAACGACGCTTCTACAAAACTGAACATCCAATAGTGACATACAATCATGCAATTATCTAAATACCTTGAAGATAGTTTGTATCGCACGTTGTCTTTCATAAAACATTGTTTAAAACTAAAAGGCAAACTGAGTACCAGAAATAATATTCTCCGCGTGCTTGTCAGTTGAAAATGCGGAGCATATCCTTTCACCCTTAAAATGTACACGCTTGCACTCTATGCTTCTGCTGCCGAATATACCTCGCCAGTCTGGGTGACACCGACACATCCTTGACACGTAGAATTAACTATAAATTAGTCAGCCAAATTTAGCGGATATTAAGACTCCACATCAATGCATAAGCTCTACCCTATCGTAGCTTTCAATCCACCCAATATCCGAAGAAAACTAGCTAGAGAACGAAAGAAACAAAGTCTAGATTCGCAAGGTCCACTCCATGAATACCAGCCTATTTTACGACAACTAAAATCAAGGGAAAACTCATGCCAAAGGTACAAGATTCATCACACCTTCTTAGTTGTCTTATACTAGAGAAAGCTTGCACAGAACTCGATCTACTGCACGCAATTGACTTTGTCATTCAAACCGCTCTTTTCTGAAGGAACAATGTTTAATTATTTGAACTGAACATGTAAAGTACAGTTAGTAAGCTTATAAAGTAGCTATTAGTAAGTATTGCTTATAAAGATCATTGCAAATTTGATACAAACTTAACTTATACTGATTACTTATTACCCCTAAATAGGAGATAAATTATTCAGAAGTATGTAGTATTGGTTATTAATACCTATTCTTGTTAGATCAATTAAGCACTCTTTCTTTTTTGAGCGCTGCTACCGATTTAACATAAATATATCTATTTTAGCACTTAACCATATTTATTTTGAGATAACCTTCCATCCAGATATTATATGGAGTACACAAATAAGACCAGAAGTAAAATAATAAAAAAGCTGTATACAAGATATAGTAGAACAATGGATGAAATCAACGCAATTCTTATTAATCGAATTCTTACATAAAACGTATAAAGACATACTCACGTTAACAAAATATATTACGAAATATCCGCATATGAAAAAAAAACATCTAATTCGGCAATGAAATAATAAAATTTATGTTAAACATAAAAAAATAACATTTTTAAAAATTAAGAGACAATAAAATTTTCTAAGCAAGTGAACATTCCATTAAATAATAAACCCAAGGTCTTTTGTATCTATACACCTTTTTTTAAAGAAGCACGCAGCTACTAAAAAAACATGAGAGCAGGTAGTTAGAACTATGCTTATCAGTTACACACCGTAATGCCTAACAACAATAAGGAGCTTAGATGAACCGTTCAGCGTATATTATGCGAATATATATACGCTGATATAAACCGTCGCAGAGTTGCCAAACTATCAGAGCCTACTTAAACCGATAAACGTATGGTTCGAATATATATTGAAAAAGATCTGAATACCTATATATCTGAAGACCCTATAATATATACACGTGAACTACACGTTATACATTTATGATACAGGGGTACTTATGAGCTCCACAAAATTTTTAAATATTATGAAGCTTTGTGTGTTAACAATCGACAGAACCAATATTAGGGAATGGTCAAGTGAGCTCCGTATATCGGTGTCTACTCGACCACGGGGCTCACTTAAACCTGAATTTTAACATGGGCGGAGTCCACTTTATGCCGTAGATATATATATATATATATATATATATATATATATATATATATATATATATATATATATATATATATATATATACACTTGAGTGCAAAAAAATCGACTCAAAATTATTTTGCGAAAGTACGTCTCCTGTTTCAATCCAAAAGGTGTAAATTTAATAATATTTATTGTACAATTATTATCCCCATTATTGAGTTTGAAAAAAGTTTTGGTTTTTGGTAAATCGGGTGACGTATCACAAATAAATAATGCAATACGTAGAGAGGGGGTCAGAATTTGAATCATTGAAATCGACACGCACCGACTTAACACGTTCGGTTAACATCGTAGGCATCAATTTCCATAGCGATACACTAAAACATGAGTCAATTAAGTTCGCAACTGCATAACGAATGGATACCACATCTGTCAAAGCAGCTTAAGCAGTAGCATTATTGAGAGAAGACCTGAGCCAGAGGGCCGTGACAAATCGACTAAATTTAAGCCAATCTGCTATGTCCCGAGTATATCGTCGGTACCAAGATACTGGTGATTATGTCCGCCGACAAGGAGGAGGCCGTAAACGAACAACAACGGAGAGAGATGATCGATTTCTTGTATCTAAATCTCTGAGAAATCGACATTTGACTGGTGCTAATCTCAAAGAAGAGCCTAGAGAAGTCCAAGGTGTGGTTACTAGCGTTTGGACAGTCAGAACGAGACTTAAAGCAGCCAACCTGACACCAAAAAGGGCAGCTACGAGTCCCAAGCTAACTGCAGCCCAGAAGTAAAGGCGATTAGAATTTGCTCGCGAACATCTGGATTGGGACGACTATCAATGGCGTCAGGTATTATTCTCCGACGAAAGTAGGATCTGCCTACATGGCAAAGAAAAGAGGCATCGAGTCTATAGAAGGCCAGGAGAACGATTTGCTCAATGTTGTATACGAGAAATTGTGTCATATGGAGGCGGTTTTTGTATATTTTGGGCAGGCATTTCCATGGATGGGAAAACCGAGTTGGTTTTCGTGCCTGGTGGAGGACATGGTGGAGGTTTAACGGCGGATCGTTACATCAGAGATATTTTGGAGGAAATGTGGTTCCATACGTGGGATTTATTGGTGATGCCTTTATTTTATTGCATGATAATGCACGATGTTATACCGCACGAGTCACCACCACCTATCTGACTGAGATCGGTATACCTACAATAAATTGGCCTGCGTTGAGCCCGGACATAAATCCAATAGAGTATGTTTGGGATGAGCTTAAACGAAGGGTCCGAAACAGAAATCATGTACCAAGGAGCCTAATGGAATTGAGGGCTGCGCTTAATGATGACTGGGAAACAATGCCTCAAGAATTTATTAGAAAAGTCATCCGATCCATGCGAAATCGACTGGAAAGTGTAATTAGGAATAGGGGTGGTAATATCAGATATTGAAAAATAAAAACATTCATTTCGTAATTGATGATTTCTCTGTTCATTACGTCTTTCTTGGGATAGTTCTAATGAAGAATATTTGAGAAACTCTGTTCGTATAGCATATTGTTTTTATAATGCATTTTCCAAATAATGAAATAGCGGTTTTTCTAAGTTCAATAATAAAGTTACTGTTTGCACATTACATCTTGATATTTTCATACTTTTTACATTAAAACACAAGGTGTAATCTCAAAATCTCAAATATCGCTTTTGAGTCGATTGTTTTGCACTCAAGTGTATATATTTATATATATATATATATATATATATATATATATATATATATATATATAAGTTTTTAAGATGTTTAGTAGTTAGATTTACTAACAAAACTAATTTTATTTGGTGAGTTAAAATGTATTTTTCTAGTTTTACTTTACATGTTTACAAACATGAAAGTTATAGCGAAAAATAAAATTTTAAATTTCCACTTTAACACCCTGTATCTTTTTTAATATTAACACATTATGAGCGGGCGATCTAGCATGGTCAACAATGTTGCGTAGCGGGAGAAAATACAATGTATACGCCCGGATACATAAAAGTTTGAGAGTTGTAACTCAAAAACTAAAAAGTTTTTGAAAAAATATAAGAATAAAAAAATGCCTAGAATAAGTTTCTACATCCGTATTGCCTATAATAGGATTAGGGTTATCAACTTTGTAGGTTAGTTGTAGGTGGATTGCTAAAATCCGTGTAAGTACCTATATTCAGAAGTTCGTGGAGTTCTGGGTGATTTTATCACTTGTTTAATAAAAATATGACTAATTAGTTTTAAATTTAAAAAAAAAACATGAGAATGAAAAAATTCATACAATTAGTTTCTACATTCATACTACCAATAATCGGATTAGGGTTACCAACTTTGTAGGATAATTGTAGGTGGAATGTATTTGGTTTATAAAAATATTACTCATTAGTTGAATTCTTTATGAACAAAATTTTATAAAAAAAAACATAATGAAATCTACATTTCAATAATATTGCGATACACACAAAAAAATATTTCAAAAATATATAAGAATAAAAACTATTTAGATAACGTTATACATACAATATTCAAAACATGTAAAAGAATAAAAAAATATGATCAAAATTTAAAACAAAACATGATGAAATCAACATTTCAAAAATATTGAAAGTTATATATACAGAATAATATTTAAAAAAAGTTATGAACAAAATAAAAAAAGAAACGCAATAAAATCTAAATTTTAAAAATGTTTTCATAAAATTTTACATACAACAATATTTTACTGCTTTATAAAGTTACCTGCAGTTAAGGCTAGATTCTAATATTTTTCCTGAGTATGGTACCTAAAAAAACAATTTCCACGATGTAGTGAAACTTTGCAAAATTCGCACATTAAGCTTTTCTTCTTATTGGCGGCACATACACGACACTGTCTCTGAGGCTTTAGTTTTGTGCCCTCTGTAGTAATTTTTACTAATTTGTGTTTTTTGACATCTTTTGATAATCTCTCCGGAGGAGCATTTCTATTGGGCGTAGCAGATGTACCTAGTACAGAATCATCTCTGTTTTCAGGAGTAATTTCAGTAATCCATTCTTTTGCGACATCATGTAAAAATATCTTATACTTCTTTTTTGATTGTGGATTTAATGTTTTAAAAACCCTGAAAGCATTAAATAGCGCGCAATTGATGAAAAACATTACAGCCCTTTTCGTCCATTTTTTGGTACGACGTACAATCGAGTAATACGATAAGTATTGGTCGGCGCGATCGACACCCTTCATATATTTGTTGTAGTCAACAACACATAATGGTTTCCAAATTCACTCTTTTGTCACCCAGTCAATATTGTGGCTTTCTACAATATTAGCTGAATGTATACTTGATATCATTCGAACAGCTCTTTTCGATTGCCAACATTGTAATAAAAGGTTTTGGCGGCGACGAAATATAGATTCTCCCCTTGCTAGTTTAGCATTTTTCAAATAAAGAGGAAGGCCTCTGTTCAAGCGAATAGTGCCACAAGTTCGAAATCTATGTTGTAAAAGTAATTCACAAGTGGTAACACTATTATAATAATTGTCCATATATATGTGATGCCATAAGTGGGAATAGGGTTCCAGTAGATTTAAAATTGTTTCTTGTAATCGACTTCCTTCTCCACAGTACATACGAAAATTACAAATATAACCAGTTCTAGCTTCACAAACCATTATTATAAGTAATCCGTACTTTATAATTTTTGATGCATTATAAACTTTGAATGATAGGCGACCCCTCCATGGCATGATGCTTTCATCTAATGATAACTCTCTCTCTCGGGTTTGTAGACTTCCTGGAATTTAGGTAAGAAGTAAGATATAATCGGGCGAATCTTTTTAAGGCGATCTCTGTCATCTCTGTCATCATTATTAGAGAAATGCCACGCATACCATATCTGTCTAAATCTATCCCTGCTCATTACTTCAGTAAAAATTGGAGTTTGGATAGTTTTTTCTGTAGACAAGTTATCTGCGTATACATCACTATCGCTATCAGGATCCATTTTTATGAAATAGTAAAATTCAAATAAATTTATACCGTTTTAAGAAGTTTTTGAAAACGATAAAAATACGAGAAAATGTTCTGATTAGTTATATGAGAACTGGACATGAACAACGAGTGACCAGATGTAAGTTGGTTCGTATCTATTACTGTAATGCCTTTACATTCTAGAGTTGTCGCTTTTATATTCTTTCTCATGGGGTAATTAGACACACGTGCATCCTCGAATAAATATCGCTTTGTAAGTCAATGTTTATTTAAAATCCCTTTTTATATCGATCTCGTCTAGACTAATAAAATTTAATAACTAGGGCTCTGTTATTGTAGACTAAACAATCTGATTCTCACATCTGCTCTTAGGTAACAACTTATGAAATGAAAAATTGAAAGGAAGTACAAAAAGAAATCAAAATAGAAATCAGAATAGCAAAAGAAGATTTTTATAAAAGAAAATGTGAAGAAATAGAGGAATTGCAGGCAAAACATGATATTTTTAATGCACATAAAAAAGTAAAAGAACTTGCAGGTACACAAAAACGTAAGCAGCCAAATACCCTGTATAATGTGAACGGAAACATAATAACAGAACTAGAAGAACAGTTGAAGACATGAAAAAACTATATTGAAGAACTCTTTGCAGATGATAGACAAAAATCTGAGCTAAGTAACATACAAGGAGACGAAGGTCCAGAAATAACGGAAGAGGAAGTAACGTACGCACTAAAAAGAATGAAAAATGGTAAAGCCCCAGGTCCAGATGAAATACCAACGGAAATCCTTAAACTAATAGAAAAAAAATCGATTCACATTGTAGCTGATCTTTTCAATAGCATTTATACATCAGGAAAAATACCACAAGAATGGCTTTTATCCACCTTTGTTATTATACCAAAAAAGATAAATGGCAAACAATGTAGTAATTACCGTAAAATCAGTCTGATGAGCCATGTACTGAAAATATTCCTGAAAATTATACACTCTAGAGTACACAGAAAACTGGAAATGGACATCAATAATACCCAGTTTGGATTCCGAAATGGACTTGGAACAAGAGAGGCGTTGTTTGCACTGAACGTTATGTCTCAAAGATGTCTTGACATAAAGCAAGATGTATTCATGTGTTTCATAGATTACAACAAGGCCTTTGATAAAGTGCGGCATGATCACCTAATCAGACTCCTGACAGAAAAGAATTTAGATAAACGAGACATCCGACTAATAGCAAATATGTACTATAATTGAACATTATATCAAATCAACACAAAATGTCCAAAATTTATATTTACACAATGAAATTATCGATCGAGTTAGCAAATACAAATATTTGGGCACTTTTATAAATGAAGACAAGGATAGCTCAGCAGAAATCAAAATAAGAATAGAAAAAGCCAGATCCATATTCACTAAAATGAAGAGAGTGTTCTGCGGAAGAGATTTGAGCCTTGAACTGAAACTTCGCCTGATGAGATGTTACGTACTTTCTGTGCTGTTCTACGGAATGAAGTCATGGACGTTAAAAAAGATTGATACCAAAAAATTAGAGGCATTTGAACTGTGGATGTATCGCAGAATCCTGAGAATATCATGGACCGAGAGAGTCACAAATGTCGAGGTCTTGAGAAGAATGAATAAAGAAAAGGAAGTCATATTTACGATCAAAAAACGAAAACTGCAATACTTGGGACACATTACAAGAGGCGAAAGATATGAAATGCTTCGAATAATTATGCAAAGGAAAATAGCAGGAAAAAAGTCCGTAGGAAAAAGACGAAACTCCTGGCTAAAGAATCTACGGGAATGGTATAGCTGTAGCAACAACGAATTGTTTCGGTCAGCAGTTTCGAAAATACGTATAGCCCTGATGATCGCCAACCTTCGGAACGAGGATGGCACTTGAAGAAGAAGAAGATTATATGACCTTTGTGTATAAAAAGAAAATAAAAAAAGACGACCAAATTGTTCATCAATTAGTTCCATCAAAAAAGCATTATAATAAATTTGTTGTAACTCGTCTAAGAACACGTTGTACTGCCATAGGAGTAATAAAGTATCATAATAAACGAAATGAAACACAAACATAATATGAAGGAAATTTGAAAGACAAACAAATTTTATTATGAATACTTCGGATGTTATGTCTAACGCGTTCCTAATAATAATACACCAATATACTGTGTCCGTGCATTATATAAAACATTATTTTTACTTTTGTGTCACTTAAAAGTGATGATTTTAAACGGGTACTAATACCTATCCCGCTTTTAAGCGGCAATGAGCGGAGCGGGTATTTGTACCTGCCCCGCTTATAAGTGGCAATCCGCCAAAGCGGGTACTAGTACCCGATCCGCTCATAATGTGTTAACATTTTATTAAGGCAAGTTGGCTTAAATTGTAATATTTTAAACTGCAGAATCTACGGTTTCTGTTTGTACAATTACTTAAAGACCACCCTGTATATATATATTGTGTGAATCTCTGCCGCTGTATACATGAAAATGTATATCCCACTTTCATTAACAATCATTTTGGTATCAGAAATTTGGCATCGCTGTTGAATACAATATTACCGACAACGAAATAGTCAATTTGATATGTTCCGAAAGGTTACCGCCGGTTAGTGCAATTAAACCTAGGACTAAGATTAATACTATTACAGGATTTTTTTTTTTTTTGGCTTAGATTTATCGTCATACAGCCAGACACAAAAGGACTAAGACAGTCATCATTATAATTATTTACCTAAATGCCCTATCAACATAAAAGATTATTACATCGATATTAGGAGAACAGGGACACTCTCTTCTCGCCTAGGGACCTATCAAGGCATTTATTTATATAAGACACAACAACACTAGGTCACGGAGAGGAGGAAGTTATACAAATGGTTTAAAACAAAGGTAACAAGATTAACTAAATAATTTTTAGAGAATTATAATGATAATTTGCTGTCTTTTAAAAATTTAATTAAGGAGTTGTAAATATCTACAGAGCCAAGTGATAATAAATATAGTATATTCCAAGGAGCTGCTATTTTATATTTTAATAAATCACTTATAAGTTTGGATGAGTAGACTCTGTTTTTAGAACAACCAAAAAATATATGATCTAAATCACTTTCCTCTCCACAATGCTCACATTTGTCATCATCCAAAACCTTTATTTTAAATAAGTGTTTTGGATAACATGCGTGTCCGAAACGTATTCTAATAATGGAGGTTATGTGCCTCCTGGAAGCTCTAAAAGACTTGTACCAAGTAAATTTGGGAATATCTGGCTAAATTATCGAGTATCTATTTTGGTTCACAAAAGAGTATTCCTTCCACTGGTAGCTCCACTCTCGAAGCAATGTTAACTTGCAAGAAACAATACTGTCAGAAAGCGTTACTTTATGTAGAATACCAGTATCGGTTAAAATGCTTTCTTTGGCTAATAAGTCGATATATTCATTATGTTCAAATCCTGCATGTGCTTTAATCCAGAGAAAATGTACATTGATTCCTTTATTTAAAGAGTTTGAATAATATGTTTAATTCTATAAATGTATGGGCAGTCTTGTAAGTTAGGTGGTCCATATTTACCAATGGATTTTAACACTGCTAAGGAGTCCGACAAAATTAGAATATGGGCAAACTCAACTTCAGGTACATATAATAGAGCTTCATATATTGCAATAGCCTCTGCTGTATAAATCGAAGTTTCCGGGTTCAGTTTGAATTTCTTTTCTATATGTTCCGATGGTATAAAAAAAGCGCATCCGGTTCCATCTGGAGATTTAGACGCATCTGTATATAGAGCTATTGCCTCTTTGTATTTGCTTGTTATAGATAGAAGAATATTTTTATTTAAATATACATTTTCACTATAATTTGGTACAATAATATCTGTATGTAAAAAGAAAGAAGAGTAATTTTTGAATATGTAGTTCGTTCTATCTAAATTTTTTAAAAGTGCTATATTTTGATTATACACTTCGCAAAGTAAGGGAGATTTCTTTTTTTGCTAATATTTATTTGTCAGGTCATGGCAATTCAAAGTGACTATCTTTTCGTATAGAGATGAGTTCAGTAAGTATACTTTCATTAAATATTTTTTGGACAAAAACCTTCGTCTTATATTTAAAGGAGGTTCTAAGGCTTCCAAATATAAAGCTTGTACTGGAGTGGATCTCATGGCTCCTAAACATATTCGTAAGGCTGAGTTCTGTAAAACGTTAATTTTGTTTAGTAGTACATTACTTGCTGATCCATACAAAACACTTCCGTAATCCAAAATAGATCGTATGTAAGCTTTGTAAAATAATAAGCTTACTGCAACATCCGATCCCCACCAAGTTTTATTAATTGATTTAAGAAAGTTTAATCCCTTATTGCATCTGTTCAACATGTCATCAATATGTAACTTCCAGGTCAATTTCTGGTCGAGTATCATTCCCAGATATTTAATTGTGTTTTTAAGGGAAAATTGGTGCCCACCTAAATTGATTTGTACTAGCATTAGGAAAGTTATGTCTGGTAAATAAACAAACTTGTGATTTACTGCAGGATAATTCGAAACAATTTTCTATAAACCATTTTTTATGGAATCCGTACACTTTATTCAGGTTTTCAATGGATTGCTGAAATTTTTTGTGTTTTGTATACAAACAGAAATCGTCAGCATATTGTACAATATTAAATGCAATATTAGTAATAGTGATGTTGTGTAGATCTGCTGTGTAAATGTTAAACAAAATAGGACTCAAAACGGAGCCCTGAGGTAATCCTTTGTTATTAAGTCTAGGTCCTATAAGAGTATGATTGTCTTTTAAATAAATTATCCTATCTGTGTACAAGTTCACAACGTTAGAAGCAAACTGCGCTGAAATATGAAAAAATTTAATCATTTTTTCTTGGAGAATTGTAAGAGTAACCGAGTCGTAAGCACCTTCGATGTCTAAAAATAAAGCAGGTACATAACTGTTACTGGAAAAACTATTCTGAATGTCTATAACAAGTGTTGTTAAGGAATCTAAAGTTCCATAACCTTTCTTAAAGCCATGTTGGTTAGCGGGTAAGGGACTTTGATCCCTTAGCCACCAATCTAACCTAATTTTAATCATCCGTTCAAGAGTCTTCAATATACACGATAATAATAATATAGGTCGGTAAGCTTCAGCTAATTTAGGGTTTTTTTCCGGTTTGGGAATAGGGACAACTATAATACGCTTAAAATCGATTATGCCTTTACCCTCAATAATTATCTGGTTAAATATATTTAAAAGTAATTCTTTTGCGTTATCTGGCAAATTTTGTATCATAGGATATTTGACTGCATCATATCCTGGTGAGGTACTAACGCGATTATCAAGGGCAAACTCTAATTCAGCTCTTGAAAAAGGTGTTAAGAGAAAATGATTCTGATCAGATGAGAGAGTTTCAGATGGTATTACATCTATCTGGTTATTTACGTAAGGTGGAGCTATTTTATCAAAAAAGTCGTCTACCCATGTGTTACTTAGAGGCAGTGGAAAGTTAACTTTTTTCCTGTTCATTTTCCTTGCTTGGTTCCAAATAAGACTAGATGGAGTTTGTTTATTTAATTTTGAACACCATTCAACCCAACTTTGATTGGCCTTTAATTTCAGGAATTTTTTGACACGAGCATTCACTTCTTTGTATTTACAAAAATTTTCAAGAGAAGGATTTTTTTTTGTAGTTTACTAATGCTTTCTTTCTTTCCGCAACGGATTCATCACATTCCGAATCCCACCACGGAGCGGGAGTACGTTTACATTTAAATGATTTATATTGACGAATTGATTGTTTAGAAGCTTCATTAATACAGTCAATAAGGAAATTATATTTTTCTTGCGTGTCTGAGTGGGCGTGAGGGTTGTTAATTAATAAGGTTTCAATAAACTGAGAGTATAATGACCAATTGGCTTTTTTAATGTTCCACTTACTGCTGGGATAAATGATTTTCGCATCAGTTCCCAAGATATCGATTACAACCCTTATAACGAAGTGATTTGATCCCAAAGTATCAGTATCTACAGACCACGAAATTTTATCAAAGAGAGAAGGTGAGCAAAATGTGACATCAATCATGGAATCTGTGTTTCCTGGTCTCGTTTGGCAAGTTGGTTGTCCATTATTCATTACCACATAATCTAGATTCTGCATTGTCTCCACAATTTGATGGCCTATTTTATCATTTTTATATGAGCCCCACAGAGAATTATGTGCGTTCATATCTCCTCCAATGATACAAGGGTGTTTTAATTGAGAAAATAACTTATCCCAATCTTCGGTGTTAGTTTTAGCTTTCGGACACCTATATACAGAGAGTAAAGTTAAATGACTTTTGTTATAGTTGATTTTAATACCACAAGCAAGCAATTCTTTATTATAATTTTTTTAATTTTTATGTTTTCAAAGGGAATACCAGTTTTAATTAAAATAGCAACTCCGGAATAGCCGTCATCCCGATCTTCGCGTATTACATTATAACCTCTATAACTATAAACAACATCCCGTTTAAACCAGGTTTCACTTATTAAAGCTATATCAATATCTTCGGTTATTAAAAAGTTGAGAAGGCTGTTTTTGTTAGCAACAGCTGATCGAGCATTCCATTGTATTATTTTGAGTTTAGCTTTGAAAGTAATTAGATTAGTTATTTTTTAAAAATATTATCTAAAACATTATTAATACCTTTGGCTAACATATTGATATCAAGTGATTTTGCCTGTTCTAAACAATTAATATTTTGAATAAAATCTGAGAAAAGAATTACTAAAGAATCTACTAATTTATTTTTATCATTGTCTACAGTTGAAAAAGTTTCCTTGTTTAAGGGTGGTAAAGGTTGAGATGGTCCAAATCTGAAAGGGATGTGAGGAGATGTAGGATATTCGGAAGTTGGAGATGATACTTTTCTTTTTTTATTTTCTCTATAATCAGTGCTTGATTTACTACAACTTGGTTGACTAATATTTTTGGTTTCTGTAAATGAGGCCGCAATAGGTTGGAATAAGCAGGTTTATTAACTTCAGATGTGTTAGTTAATTTTGGAAATTCTCTATCAGAATTTGACAATATTTCAAATCTGTTATTACAAATAAGACCAGAAAAAGAAGAATCGTTCAAATTTTTGGCCTCCAACTATGAAATTTTATGTTCAATCATGATATTTTTTATTTTTTTTTTGATGTTCGAAAAAAGGACAGTTTTTAGAGATCGATATATGCTTATCACTTTTACAGTGTATGCAATACATTTTTTTTCATCACATGTATGTGTATCAGTTTTAATTTCTCCACATCGTATGCAGTATTCCTGTGTACCTTTACATTGTCTAGAAATGTGTCCAAATTTGAGGCATTTATAACATTGTGTAACTTTACCTAACAATTTTTCAACTTGAAAATATACATAATTAATTACAACATAGTTTGGTAAACAATTTCCTTCAAATGTAATTATAACATTACGTCTAGGTACATATTCTGTATTTCCATCCTTTTCTATTTTCCTGTGCATTCTTTTAATATCAATAATTTGTGAACTAGAGGTCATATATTTTTTCAAATATTCAATGTTATATTTGGTATCGACATCACGTATCAGCCCTTTGATTTCTAAGAGGTGATTGGGAATGTACGCCTTTAAATTATCGTCTTTTAAATGACTATTACTGACTAATTTATTTGCATCCAAAATAGATTTGAGGATTACTTTAACACGGTTTCTTCCTATACTTTTAATTTCCTTAATAGTGTTGATCTTTAATTTTTGATGTAAAATATCACCCACAACCATAGGGTGCAATCGGCCTATATTCTGATCATTGGTCTTTTCAACATATACACAACAATTTTGAAAGTCGTAATTACTAGAATTAATATTAAAAAGTTTTACTTCCCTTGTAGCAGGAGAAACGGTGGTATTAATTCCTGTATCCATATCTTGTTCACTAACACTAACAACTTCAAAAGTATTTAGTTCGCGCATTGGCGTCTTATTGGTATTCTCCCCCATCAGGGGAGAATATTTTCACTTTTTTATCACTATTTTACTATAATATGTAAATATTTTTAAACACGACGAAATTAAAATATTCTAATTGTCACAAAAACTGGGAGCTTAATGACTTTATCGATAATCACGTCTACCCGATATCAATGTATCGCTTTGACTTATTACAGGAATTAACCTCACCAGTCTTCCGAATTGAACCGCGTTAATTATCATTGCGCCGGGCTTTCGACATCCTCTTCGGTGTCTTCTTAAGGGCTTCCGACGTCTCAGTCTCCAGAGTCCCCAGACACTACTACACTGATCACTTATCAAAGCATTACAATAATGTAGGACGCAGCATGTAAAAAATGCCTTAGTTACATATCTTTGGTTCTATTAGTCCAATCTAGACCTACAGAATCTCAAATGATAGGAATAGAATAAATACAATGAGACAGAAAAATCAAATAGAGTAGCATGTCAAAAGGGCCGTAGTTATGTATATTCCGCCTTATTAGTCCCTTTGTGACGTACGTTATCCTGTTAGTAATTCAGCAAGACTCAACATGGTAGAAATGGTTGTCTGAGTTTATATTAAAAAAAATATACAAAACGATAAACAGGTAAACAAGGTCACTCTCTTCTCGCCTAGTCCATTAAGGCATTTTTTTTTAACATACAACACTAGGCCACGGTAAGAAAAGAATTTAAACAATTGGGTTAAAGACAAAGGTTACGTTATTAACTAATGTATAATTATTTACACGGTTATTTTACTATCTTTTAAAAACATAACTAAGAAATCATACACTGCTCTCGAGTCTAGTGATAATAGGTACTGAAGGTTCCAAGGGGTTAATATATTGTGTTTATGTAAATTATTTAATAATCTGGATGAAATTATAGTATTTCTGGGGCAACTGAAAAATATATGATCTAGGTTTCCTTCTTCTGTACAAAATTCACATTGATCGTTATCTAAAACCTTAAGTTTACATAAATGTTTTGGGGTAACAAGAATGTCCAAATCTCAGTCTTATGATCGTGATAACATATTTTCTAGGTACATTAAAAAACTTATACCAAGGAGTTTTAGGAATATCTGTTTGAAGAGAAGTGTATCTATTTGGGCTAACAATGGAATATTCCTTCCATATATTATCCTACCTTTGGTATAATCTTATTATACCAAATAAGTGTACGCAAGTGTACGTATTTGGCAATCCCGGTTTCCCAATAGAGGTCAAAACAAAGAATCTGATAATATCACTATATGGTCCGAGTTACTTTCTGTTGCATAAAGTAAGGCCTCATATATTGCAAGAGCTTCTGCTGTAAAAATAGAGATCTGGGAGTTCAACTTAAATGTGCGTTCTATTCGTTCCAATGGGATAAAAAAAGCGAATCCAGTGCCGTTTGATGATTTGGAGGCATCGGTATATATAACGACGGAGTTTTCGAATTCTGATAATATTGAGTGAATAATCTTTCTATTTATGTGTATATTGTCACTATATTTTGGTACCATGATATCTGCATTTGAACCATGATATGTTGCATATGAGATGTTTTGAAGTGTATACGTAGCTTTATCTATCTCTTTTAATGCTTCCCCATATTATGTTGCAGAGCTTCTCAGACTAAAGGCGATTTCTTTTTTTCCCAGTATTTAGTAGACAAATCATAGCAATTCAGAGTGATGAGCTTTGTGTATAACGATTGATTTTTTATATATGTCTTTTACCAGAAATTTTTCGGTCAGGAAGTTTCGTCTGATATTTAAAGGTGGTTCCAAGGCTTTCAAATACAAGGGTTGAATTGGTGCTTCATAGCACCTAAACATGTACGTAGAGCTGAATTGTGTATTACGTTAATTTTATTTAGCAATACATTACTGGCTGATCCATAAAATATGCTTCCGTAATCCAAAATAGAGCGAATATACGCTCTGTAAAATAATAAATTTACGTCTACATCAGCACCCCACCACGTTTTATTAATCGATTTAAGGAAATTTATTCTTTGTTGCATTTGGTTAATATATCCTCAATGTGATCCTTCCAAGTCAAATGTTTGTCAAGTGTCATCCCTAAATGTTTGACCTTATTTTTTAGTGGATATTGATGCTCTAGTAATTTAATTATTTAATCGTTAGGTTTATAATGTCTGGTAAAAATGCAAACCTGAGATTTATTACAAGATAATTCAAAATTGTTTTTATAAAGCCATTTTTGAAGTAGTTGATAGATACTATCCAAGTTTTTGATTGCTTTTTCATATTCTTTGTGTTCTGTGTAAATGCAGAAATCATCTGCGTATTGTATGAGGTTGAATGGTATGTTATTTATTTTAATATTGTATGCGTATGAGCATTTGTTCTTTTCGTAAATAAACTAATCTGTTTGAATAAAGATTAACAATACTATCGGCAAATTGAGTTGGAATTTGAAATATTCTTGTCATTTTTTCTTTGAGTGCTGTTAGACACACGGAGTCATAAGCACCTTCTATATCAAGAAATAATGCTGGTAAGTAATTATTCCGGGAATAATTGTTTTGGATGTCTACAACTAGGGAAGCCAATGCATCCAAAGTACCAAAACCTTTCCTGAATCCGTATTGTTCTTTGGGTAGACGGTTCTGCTCTAGTAACCACCATTCTAACCTAGCCTTAATTATTCTCTCTAGAGTTTTTGGTACACAAGATAATAAAGATATGGGTCTGTAAGCTTCAACTAATTTTAGATTTTTCACAGGTTTGGGAATAGGGATGACAATAATATGTTTGAAGGCCGAAATGTTGGAACCTTCTCTAATTATCTGATTAAAAATATTTAGAAGTAACTCTTTTGCATTATTTGGTAAATTCAATAGCATAATATATTTATTTCATCATAACCAGGAGAAGTGTTAGGACGATCATTAAGGGCACAGTCCAATTCTAGCATAGTAAACGGTTTTAAGAGAAAATGACTATGATTCGGATTGAATAACATTAAATCTTCGTGATTGTTCACATATGGTGGTGCAATTTTGTCGAAAAACTCTGCTATCCACGAATCTTCTAGTGGTAATGGAGCATTGGCCCTTTTCCTGTTCATCCTTTTCGCTTGATTCCAAATCGAAGTAGGCGACGTTTGTTTATTTAATTTGAAGCACCAATCAACCCAGCTTTGTTTGGCTTTCGATTTCAATAATTTCTTAGCGTGTGCACTAGCTTGTTTACATTTAATAAAATTTTCAACTGATGGATCTTGCTTGTATTTTATTAATGCATTTTTTCTTTCTGCAACAATTAGATCACATTGTGCATCCCACCACGGTGAAGGAGTCCGTTTCTTATACTTAAAGGGTTTATATTGGCTAATAGATTATGTGGAAGCTTTATTGATACAGTCTAATAAAAAATTATATTTTTCTTCAGCATATCCCAATTGGCTTTCTTAGTATTCCATTTACTTTTGGGATATATGGTCTCATTAACAGCTCTTGGGTATTCGAATTCTATTTTTACAACATAGTGATTTGATCCAAGTGTATCAGAATCTACAGTCCAAAATGTCTTAGCAAAAATGGAAGGGGAACAAACCGTAATATCAATCATAGAATCTGAATGTCCTGGATTTCCTTGACAAGTAGGTTGACCGTTATTCATCACAATGAAATCAAGATCCTGTAGGGTCTCTACAATTTGATCGCCAATATTATCATTTTTTGATGATCCCCAGAGCGCATTGTGGGCATTCATATCACCCACAATAATGCAAGGGTGCTTCACTTGGGAAAATAAGTTTGTCCAATCTTCTATTCTGGTTTTGGTTTTTAGACATCTATATACAGAGAGAAAACTCAAGTGAGTAGGTATTATCGTAATTAACTTTAATACCATAGGCAAGCAGCTCTTTATTGAAGTTTTTATTTAATTTTAATATTTCAAAACGGATACCCGTTTTTACCAAAACAGCGACACCAGCAAAACCGTCTGTACGATCTTGACGAACAATATTATAACCTTTAAAATTATATACAACATTATTTTTGAACCAGGTTTCACTTAAAAGAACAATATCAACATCTTCTTTAGTAAGAAAATTGAGTAGGCTGTTTTTATTTGCAACAGCTGATCTAGCGTTCCATTGTATAATTTTAAGTTTAGGGTTTAAAGCCATAAATTTAAGTACCTTTAAAAATATACTCGAGAACAGTATGCAAACCCTTAGCTAACAAATTATTATCCAGTGTTTCCGCATCCTCAACTGATTTTATATTTTTTATAAATTCAGAAAAAAATTTGACTAACGAAATAACCATCTTGTTTTTTTCACCATCTATTGAACGATTAGGTTTATTGGGATTAGGTGGTAGAGGCTGTAATGGGCCAAATCTAAAAGGAAAGGTGGTAGAATCTGTAGGGGATTGTGAAACAGGAGTAGAAACTTTCCTTTTTTTAAATACATTATGTTCAGTATTAATCCTGCTAGGTCCAGGATGAGTAAAGTTTGTTGGTTTTTTCATATACGATCTTGGAATGGTAGGATGAGATGACGTAATGTCATCAGATACGTTAGGTAGTTTTGGAAAATTTTCTTCAATATTTGACAATATCGAAAATTTATTGTTGCTAACAAATCCGGAAAAAGATGATTCTTTATATCTTTTTGCTTCTAGAAAGGAGATTTTTTGATCTAGCATAATGTTTTTAATTTTTTTTGTTCCTCATAAACCGGAAAACTTTTGGAGATCGAAATATGATCTTGACTTTTACAATGTATACAAAAAGTTTTTTTAGTGTCGCTTATGTGACTATCATTTTTAATTTCTGCACATCGTATACAAAATTCTTGTGTACCCTTGCATTGCTTAGAAATGTGACCAAATTTCAAACACTTGTAGCACTGTATTACCCTGCCTACAAATCTTTCTACCGGCAAATACACAAAATTAATTACGACATGAGTTGGGAACTATAATATTTCGTCTGGGGACGTATTCTGTTTTACCGTCTTTATCTACCTTTCTATGCATTCTTTTAATGTCGGTAATTTTAACGGAAGAGTCTAAGAGTTTTTTTAAATAATCAGTACCATACCTCGTATCTACATCGTGAATTATTCCCTTGATTTCCAAGAGATGGTTAGGGATAGACTTTTAAATTTTCATCTTTTAACTTATTATGTGTCACTAGATGATTTGCATCCAAAATAGATTTTAAAATGACTTTAACTCTATTTTTTCCTATAGATTTAATGGGTTTTTGATTTTAAGTTTTTGATACAAAATTTCCCCCACCACCATTGGATGTAAACGAGAGATGTTCTGATTATTTAAATTCTCGATTTATACGCAACAGCTATGGAAATCATAATTATTAGAAGAAATGTTATAAAGTTTAACTTCCCTTGTTTTGCCAGTTTTCCTGGCCTGCAGAACTTGTCGCAACACTTAAATCGCACATTTGCGTCTTATTGTTATTTTCCTCCCCCATTAGGGGAGGTAAATCACTTATTTTCACTAAAATTCCAAATATTAAACCGATATATTTACACAAAAATTTAAATTATAAATATAAATATTGATTTTTAATCACCGCAAAAACTTATCTCCGCTTAATGTGATTTAAAGGATCGTCTGTTCGAACTGAAAGACAAATTCAAACTGGATTTAACCAATAGAATACAATAATATAGAAAAATCAAATACAGCATTATATCAAAAGGGCCTTATTTATGTATTTTCCATCCTATTAGTCCAATCGTCACGCAGAGCACTTCAAATAATAGTATTTAACCAATAGAATAAATTAGATAGAAAAATCAAATACAGCAAGATGCCAAAAGGCCTTAGTTACGTATCTTCGGCCCTATTAGTCCAATCAGAGTGTATGGTACCCCAAATGATAGGATCTAACCAATAGAATACAATGAGATAGAAAAATCAAATAGAGCAACATGTCAAAAGAGCGTTAGTTACATATCTTCGGTTCTATTGGTCCAATCGTGACAAACAGTGTCTCAAATGATGGGATTTAACTAATAGAATACAATGATACAGAAAAATTAAATTTAGCCTTATGTCAAAAGGGCCTTATTTATGTATTTTCCATCCTATTAGTCCAATCGTCACGTATAGCACCTTAAATGATATAATTTAACCAATACAATGAATGAGAGAAAAATCAAATACGGTAACATGCCTTAGTTACGTATCTTAGATCCTATTAGTCCAATCATGATGTACGGTACCTCAAATGACAGGATTTAATCCATATAATACAATGACGTAGAAATCAAATACAGCAACACGTCAAAAGTGCCTTAGTTACATATGTTCGCCCCTATTGGCCCTATCGTGACGTACAGGACTTCAAATGATAGGATTTAACCAATAGAAATAAATGAGATAAAAAATCAAATACAGCAGCATGTCAAAATGATCTTAGTTATGTATCTGCGGTCCTATTAGTCCAATCGTACTCGTACCTCAAATGATAGTATTTAATCAATAGAATACAATAAGTCAGAAAAATCAAATACAGCAGCATGTGAAAAAGGTCATAATTATATATCTTCGGTTCTATTAATCCAATCGTGACGTACAGTACCTCAAATGATAGGATTTAATCAATAGAACACAATAAGACATAAAATTAAATACAACAATATGTCAAAAGGGCCTTTTATGTAATTATGTATCTTCAGTCCTATTATTTCAGTTGTGACGTACGGTATCTAAAAGATACGATTTAATCAATAAAATACAACGTCAATGGAAATAAAATACAACAGCATGTCAAAAGGTAATTAGTTACATATCTTCGCTCCTATTGGTCCAATCGTGACAAACGAAACTAAAGTGATAAGATTTAACGGACAGAATATAATGGTGGAAACAAATCAAGCATGTAATAACACCCTAAACTGGTAGCAATAAAACGGATTAGCGCACAGAGGTGTGTGGCATATTATGTGACAGGATTTAACAAATAATATACGATTACATACATCTCTATACGTCCATATTTATACACAGTTAACTGCTCTACATATGATATACGCATAAAAGCCCCAAACGTTTACAGACATATGCCTCCTGTTCACTGCATACATCCACTGCTCCTTGACGCCATGGCCTAAGGGGAGGGATTTAAAGAAAAGAATGACTGAGAAAACTAAACAAGGAAACGTGCCAAACGTGGAATGCGCCTTAGAAAGTGATATATTGGCGTAAATGTATATGATGGCCATAGACGGTTCCTTAATACCCAGAAAACAATTTACCCTGATCATGTTTAAAAAACATACGAAATACACGGCATATATTTAAGTCAACAACATGCTTTACAGATATGGATTATGATCAAGTTATATACAAGTTTTTAACAAATATTTTAAATTCTTTTATGGATTATTTTCAAAAATATGTTTAAAAGGTAGCACACAAGCTTATTGTTCAATGGTCTTCTTACTTTAATAATACCTATATAATATATTATTATATAATATATTATTATATAATATATTATTATATAATATATTATATATATATATATATATATATATATATATATATATATATATATATATATATATATATATATATATATATATATATATATATATATATATATATATATATAATACTTCTATCAGTTCTCTCTTGTTACTTTGGTTTCGGTGTGATACTAGCACTTACCATAAATTTTCTACTGGATTTAGATCGGGACTATTTATAGTTATTTATAGTTTCTCAACCATTCCATGGAAGTCTTAGCCGAATGACAAGGCGCTCCATCCTGCTGGATGATGCATTATTGGGCATCCCCTTCAAACAAATCTCCGATAGTCGGCAGCAGTTTGGCTTGCAGTATCTCTTCCTGACATTTTTTTGCATTAATATTACCCTCTATTACTGCTAAACGTCCATTTACATTAGTGGTCATATAAGCCCATATCATGATACACACAGGATGCTTCATACTGACCGTAGCACACTGAGGCAAAAGGTCTTCCCCCGATCGGCGGCGAACAAACTTCACTCCGACACCTCCAAAGATCGAAATTCTGGTTTCATCATTCCAAATTACGTTACTCCATTGTTCTTCTGTCCTCCCTCTGTTCGCCAAAGCCCAATCAATGCGTTTTTGCCTCTGTTTTGTGTTCAGGAACGGCTTCTTTCTAGGAGTTCGTGCTCGCAATCCATTTTCACACAACTTTCTTCTGATAGTGCGGTACGATATTTGTAAGCATTAGTTTCTTGAGTAAGGTTTGACAAAAGCATTAATTTCTTTTGCGGATCTACCACGATCTTCGAAAGAAAGTCGGCATATTTTACGCTCATCGTATTCACTAACTTTCTGTTTTCTGTCTATTCTTTTTGCTGATTTTGTCGTTCCAGTGTTATGATAACATTTACAAACTTTAATTACACCTGATTTTGTGGCGCCACCACTTAATTTGTTTGCTATTTCTTGACATTTGTAACCTCCTACTCGAAGGATAATTGCTTGGGCTCTCTTTCATGGCGACCAGTCAACACGTTTAGGGTTTCTTGATGTCATTTTCGTTGAATCGACCCTGATGTATTCCTTTCCGACTAACAACTACCTGAAGTAACTAATAAACACTGGAACTGGCTTCCAAAACGTGAGGCTTGAAAATATCGCAGCTTTACATTTGAAGGAAGGGAAAGAGATCTGGAATAAGTACAGGTGATCCAGAGATAAAAATATATAACATTGAGGGAATTTGAATTTGAAAGTATTTTGACAATTTTTCCAGGGAATATAAATTTGATTTATTGATTGATCGTAGTTAGTGGATATTTACTGCTATTGAATTATTTGATTTTATTTTCTTTACCAATCATACATTTGATATTTATTTTGAATTATTTGAATTTTACTGATTGCATATTTGATATTTGTCGTGAAAATTTAATACATTTGGGGAGAAATATTGTCGTGTTCTGAAACATATAGAGTGTTGTAAAATTTCACATTTGGCGGGGACAAAAACAGTAACGAAAAGAAACAACATGTCGACCACAAGGAGTCAAAGTAAAACGCAAGAAAGAAAAGAGGATAAGATAGAAGAGGAAACAATTTTTGATGAAGGATCGGATAATGAAGGAAATGCCACAATAATGGAGGAAAGAAAAGAAACAGGAATGCTGGAAAAATTATTAGCAATGATGCAAATACAGACACAAACAATGAATGAAACATCAAAGAAAATGGATAAAATGGATAGAAATCAACAAGAAACATCACAAAAAATGGATGAAACAAAACAAACAATGGAAGAAAACCAACGGGAAACAAGGCAAGCAATAGAACTAAATAACAGGAATATAGAGCAGCGTTTGGAAAACTATGAACAGGAAATTAAAGGATGTGTTGAGGGGATAAAGAAAGAACTAATACAACAGATAGAAGAAATAACCCTAAAGAATGCAAAACAAGAGACAGAGATTAAAGATATCCAAGATACAATGAAGGAGATACGAAATTTCCAGAAAAAGGAAATAGAACAGTTGGAAGAAAAATTTGAAATGGCGCTACAAGAAGACAAGAAAGAAATAGAAAAACAAATTGAGGATATCAGAAAACAACGAGAGATGGGAGACAGGAGAGAAGTACTCATCCAAAGTCCGGGTGACATAAAAATACAGTTTGGCGGGGATATTCGGAAAACACACCCAGTACCGTTTGTTAAAAATTTGAAAACCAAATTACAACATATTAGATATTTTGACGATTGCAAAGAAACAATTAGAAACCATTTGAAAGAAGGAGCAGCGTTATGGTATGAAAGCAAGGAAGATGAGTTTGAAAATTGGACAGATTTTGAAAATAAATTTCTCAACTATTTCTGGGGGAAAAATAAACAGAGAGAAATCAACCAAGAGCTACAGAATGGAAAATATCACGAAAAAATGGGAATATCTGAAGAAAGATATGCTTTGCAGATATATAACAATTCAAAATATCTAGAATACAAATATTCTACCGAACAGCTGGTAGAAATGATCAGCAGACATTTTGAGGAAACGTTGGAAGATCACGTGATTTTGAGAAACTATCAAGATATTGATAGTTTGTGCCAATTCCTTCAATTAAAAGAAGCGAAAAGAAAAGAAATGAGAAATAGAAGACAACATGACCAATATAATGGACCGGAAAGAAGGTATTCATCAAATTATGACCAGAGAAACCGACATCCCAGATCAACAAACGAATATAGGCCGAGAAATTACAATAATTACAATAGACAACAAAATTACGATAACAGGAATGACACACAACATAGAACATATGAAAATCACAACAGGAATAGAGATGCACAAAATCCTCCGAATAGGAATACTAACGAACAAAGGGACGATAGAAATAACCAGAGCTTCCAACAACAAAATAGAAGGGAGATGAATCATATAGCAATAGGAAACGACAGACAAATTTCTAATTCTAATCTAATATTTTTAGATGCATTTATAAAACATAAAGCGATTAAAATTGTGATTGATTCTGGATCGGAGATATCGCTAATCAATAAAAAACTAGTAAAAGAATTAAATTTGGACAGATTTGTGTATAAGATTCCTAGGGTTGATTTAGTGGGTGCAAACAATAAAAATTTGACGACAGTAAACGAAGGCTTGGGAGTACAGATAAGAGTGGGAAACAAATTCCATATTATGAAATGTGTGGTGATTGAAGATTTAAATCATGATATGATAGCGGGAATTGATGAATTGAGGAAAAAAGATATCACCATAAATTTTTCGGAAAATAAACTGGAAATCAGAGCAGAACCAGACAACACAGGAGAAGAAAAGCAAACAGATAGGAAAACAAATTCTGGAAGGATCAATGCACAGGAAAAACGCAAAGAAATCGATATGACTGTAGAGGATAAACCGAAAGTACAAGAACAAGATCTAACAGAAAAGAAAAAGAGAAGGAAGAAAAAGAAGAAGAGTTCGAAAAGAAAGCAGGAAAATAAGATGGAGACCAGAGAAAAACAGGAAATAGAAGGTACAGAAGAATTGTTGGCAACCGACGATAAAACAGAATGGAAGCAGGAAGAAAAAGAAGGTATCATCAGAGAAATGAAAGGAATAGAAACATGGTGCTCGGAATACCAAAGGGAATTAGAGGATAAAAAGAAAACAGAAGAAAAAATGGCACTGATGGACGAGAATCCAGAATTTTGTGAAGAAGTATTATGGACAGTGAACACATGTGAACAAAAGGAGGATGAAAGAAAAATAAATTGTGGAGAAAACATGGGAAAGAAAATAGAGAAGATTTTAGGAAACCATGGAGATCTTGTTAATGAAGTAAACCGAGTGGCTAAAAATTATGAACTTTCTTTTAAGGGAAAATACTTGGAAAAATTTAAAACGAAAATGTATCCAATCCCGTGTAAAGACAGGCAATATACGGGGTATTTTAACATTCACGACATTTATCAGTATCATAAGTAGATTTTAATACCATAGTGAAATAATTTGATCCTAGAAAACTTTTGTCATTTTTAAAATTTAACAAAGAGTTTTCGGCAGATCAAATGGCGGGGATTTGTTATGATATGTAAAATCGAGAAAAATATTGGTTTGTTTAAAAATATTTCAAAGTTCAAAAACATTAAAATAATTCAGATAAGTAGGATAATATCCAACAAACATTTCGGAGAAGGAAAGTTATTAAATTCTTGGATTACCTGTACTAAACAAAATGTAAGCTTTGCATAAATTATTTCTTTGTTATACTTGAGTGACCCGCATAATTTTAAGTGAAATCCAAAGACAATTGAAATACATTAATGCAGTGATTAAAGACAATAGAAGGGATTATAGAAAGAGGTTTTTGTTAGTTTTTAAGAATTATAGAAAAATATTATTTGTAAATAAGTTTTAGGAAATTTATAATTATAGGTAAAAATTTGTTTGTTATCGAAATGAAAAAATGGGGGAATTGTGACGAGTTTTGATTGGCGGAGATTGAAAAAGGTGGGATAAGTATGTAGGAAAAAGTTTAGCGAGATTGAGGAGAGAGAAGAGAGAATCAGTTGGTTTCCAAGTCTGTAAGACGAACAGTGATTGTTCTCTGGCGGTTCCTGAAATGTAGCAAGCAGTAGTGTTGAATGTTAGTGAGTTTTTGTGGAGTTAGTGTATCTGACAGAAGCTGAAGCAGCAAAATATTGTAAGTCATATTTCTCTACTTATATTCCAAGAGTCACTGTTCAGGCCTACGAGAGATTCAGTTTATCGTAAAGAGAAGATATTCCAAGAGTGATTCATTTTTCACTCGGGCCAACGAGAGATTCAGTTTATCGAGAGGAGAAAGGCTATCATAATTTGAATGATTTGTGCTTTTGAAGGAGATCATTAAGGACGATATACTTGCAACAATCTGTGTAAGATTGCTGATTACATAGGGAGCGGTTGAGAGGAGATAATATAGTCTACAAGGAACAAGGATTTGGACCACTCATCATCAGAGAGAGATATTTTTGTTTCTGCAGTTTTTCTTTTATTGATAACACAATTTTTACACGTAATTTAGAAAGGATATAAATATTTTGATTAGGAGAGTTAGAATAGTTTGGGATTTTGAGATTTCAATTAATATTGTTTGTACCATTAATTTTGATTGTTCACGTACGGAGAACAAAATTTTGAGAATCCTTATATGAGATTTGTTTATTGAAAACTTTTGAGTGTGAATTATTTCATTATTTTTATTTCAATATATAGTGTTAGATCATATGTGTTTTTTATTATTCCGGTATTCTCTGGACCTTACCTTTCACATGTAATAGCATAGATATTGAAGCACGAATTTAACCCTGAGATAAAAGAATTAAAAATTGTGATTAGAGTCATAATCATATCATTTAAATAATTTTAATTAATCAAAAAAATTAATTAGCTAATTATTGCTTGGCGCACCAAGACTTTAAATATCACAATAACATATATATATATATATATATATATATATATATATATATATATATATATATATATATATATATATATATATATTATATGTAATGAAATTATAATTTCATCATTCAAATATTGCCGCGCTCTACCGAGCACATTATCTGGAATATTAGACACAACCACTTCTGTCATCTTTATCACAGTATAGACAACAACCGGTGTTCCCACTCCGCTTTGGCGCGAAAGTTCGCGCAATTTTACTCGCGCAGACAGCGACGCCATTTTCTCTGGTGTCCGAAAAATTTGACGGCTCTCATTGGTCATTGGCCATTGTCATTTGTCAATAATATAGAGGCCATTGTATTTGTTTACTTTTTGTGTATTTATAGATACAAATAATCTTTATACATTTTTATTTCGCAATTACGTTATATATAAGTACGTCGATATGTACAAAAATAAAAACAAAAAGCCTTGCCACACTTGTGCAGCTACATTGCTACATTGCTAACTGCTACATTGCCTGCTTTCTTTCTTATGTTAATATATTTCGTTAATTCTATTCTCCAATTTCCATATCTTCTGTCATAATTCATATTCTTCTATATCCTCCATTGTATCTCTTATTTTTCTATATATTTTCTCAGATATAGATTGTATCAGAATTATGTCGTTACTTAATTGATTTATTATTCTCTTTTCATTTTTACTGGTATTTGGTATAAAAACCAGTTGGCGCCCAAATCTATCTTCTTTACACATATATATATTTCAGTATCTACCTTTCCTATTTTCTTAATAATCATCATTTTTATCTTTTACTCAAGTTTCTAAAGAATGAATTTTATTTTCATCTCTATTTCTGTTACTTTGGAACGAGAGGTGCCATCTTTATTCTCTGTTTAGTTTAATGCTAGTGACAAAGACTCCTTTTTGTTGACATTTCCCCCTTCCCGTTCGATACAAAAGTCGATATAATGGCTTTTATTTCTAAAAATGTCGATTTTCTTCATGACTTTTGTAAAAGTATAATAACCAATTGTTGTGTCGTCTCCTGAATTAGGAGGTAAGAGTTTAATATATTTTATCGGTTTCCTGATTCTACCTGTTGTATAAAAATCTTTTATAATTTTAACTTTGAAAATTCTCATTATTTATGATTATCGTATGTAAGTAGGTACATATTTTTGTGGATATTTCTTGTGTTTTTTTATTTCTTATAATAAAAAATTAGCGATAAGAAATATATAGATTCTTTAATATACATAGTATGTAAAAGTTTTACGAATATTTTTACAGTTTTAAATATTGAATTTAAATCCTTAATAATATCTTTTGATTTTAATAATAATTAACTTTTGACAAACTACCATTTCTATATAGAAATGTTTCTAAATTCTAAATTATCTAGCTTTTCAATAAATATATCTTGTCATTTTTACCGAATCCGCTTTGTAATTAATATTAGAATAATTCAGCAGTAAAAATTAATTACCATTTGCTTTAAAAGATTATATATCCTTACTTTTACTTATTTGCTACATAAATAAGAATTGTTTCTCGACTTGCTTGGGTGAATAATGATAAAATTTTGTTAAATTTGATTGGTCACCTATTCATCCCCCAAGCAAGGTCTCTCATTTTGGTTTCACCATTTTTTGAAGCAAGGTGTGTTTTTCTTCATTTTAGTCAACCTCCGGGATACATTTCTCAGGTGCGGGTCAATTTATATTAACATCCAGAAGACCAACCGGCCTGAGAATGGCACTATCATTCCAATAGGAGAGTTGACTCCAGGGCAAGAAAATCCACAACTAACAACATGGCTTGCTAACAACCATAGCAGAAAAGACCAGGATAAAACCTAGGATTTGGTGACAAGCATTTTTCCTTACTATAATGTAACACTGTAGCAAGAAGTCAAATAATTTTTATTTAAATTCAATATAATATTTAAACATGTATTTTTCTGCCCTTTTTGTTTAATATTTTAATAAACATGTGTTAATTTAACTGTGTATTGTTTCTTCTTTTTACTTGTTTGCGTGTGTTGCTCCAGAGTAGGCCATATTCACGTCCTGAGTGAGCTAGCCAGGGAGTGTTTCGTATAACGTCTAATGTAGCAATTTTGCAATTGATACATTAGGGGTTATGACGTTAAAAATTGGTCCCAACGGGAAACGATTTGTCACTCCAACGTTGTTAGTGATGTTAGTCGGATTGTAGCAGCAAACTAAGGTTTGCGGTTACAAGTTGACAACAGCAGCTCAACGTTGGGATGTTACAAATTGAGCCTCGAAGGATTACAAATTGGCACCCAATGAATGTTCGTTGGAACGTTACAAATTGGTGCCTAACGTTACAAAGTGTTGTAATAATTGTAGAAAAAATAATGTTAGCTTTTTGGTTAAATTGAATTTTCGTACAATGAACATAACCTATAGATATATTTGACGTTAAATGTGAGCTTAATATACGTCAGTGTTGCCATATACTCAATTATTTCATACTCTCACATATAAAATTAGAGGCAAGATTTATATTATATGAAATGAAAATTTAAAACAAACAAAAGCGTGAAAAATACATATATAAATAACCAAAAATGTGAAAAATACATATATAATTAAACAAAAATGTGAAAAATACATATATAATTAAAAGCATTAAAATTACACCTATAAATATTATAAAATAAAATTATATCTTGCATTTAAAAAATACTTATATAATAAAAACCATTAATATTACATATAATTAAGGTAAAAATTTGTAGTTTAAAAACTTTAAGAACTACAGAATAAAGAAAAGTTAAATAAAAATAAAAAAATTAGGTTAAACAAAAGAATACACTAAATATTTAGCTATATTTAAAGTAAAAATAATATTTTTTTATGAATGCTTTTTAATCTGAATTCAAAAATTGTGGCTTCTCATAACAAAACATTATATAAAAATTAATGGGAAAATCCCAGTATTTGGCTGTATACCATCGTTTAAAAAACTTATACATAAGTAAAGCACTTCACATTTGTATTTAGGTATATACCTAAATACAAATGTGAAGTATTTTATTTCTATATATATATATATATATATATATATATATATATATATATATATATATATATATATATATATACGAAATATATATACGAATGTATTCTATATAAAGGTTCTAGATCTGATCCGAATATCTGTACCTTTTCGGTATTTTAGATTTTTATTTATTTTTGTTATATGTATTGTGCTTTGCTGGTAAAATGCTTATTTCGTATCTAATGTACTTTTTATATATCTTGTATCTGTTTTATCGTTATAACTTATTTCTTGAAAAGTATACTGTGTCTATTTGGGGTCCAGATGTTTTGTTTTTACAAATAATTTGTTAACGTTAATTGGGAGCTGCTTTTATGACCTCATATTCTTTTTCTTATGTTTGTATTAACTAAGTGCTATTTCGTTAGTAATTGTTCTCGGTTTCCAAAACGTAATTGGTACTTAATTCTACTTTTCCTGATTTTTTTTACATATATTTTATATACATTTTCCATCAGTATTGTCCATGCTTTCTGTCTTACGTATTTCTATGTCAGATATTTTCTATCATTTTATGTACAGCAGTGTTTCTATGTTTGATATTTTATACATTTTCTATCATTATTATCCGTGCTTTCTGCCTTACGTGTTTCTATGTCAAATATTTTACACATTTTCTATCATTTTATGTACAGCATGTCTAACTTACGTATTTCTATGTTGGATATTTTATACATTTTCTATCATTATTATCCATGCTTTCTGCCTTACGTGTTTCTATGTCAGATATTTTCTATCATTTTATGTACAGCAGTGTTTCTATGTTTTGATATTTTATACATTTTCTATCATTATTGTCCGTGCTTTCTGCCTTACGTGTTTCTATGTCAGATATTTTAAACATTTTCTATCATTTTATGTACAGCATTTCTGCCTTACGTGTATCTATGTCAGATATTTTACACATTTTCTATCATTTTATATACAACATTTCTGTCTTACGTGTTTGTATGTTTGATTTTTTATACAACATTTCTGTCTTACGTGTTTGTATGTTTGATTTTTTATACATTTTCTATCATTATTGTCATTTCATGGGTGGATCGTGTGACTAATGTTGAGGTCCTACGTAGAATAGGCAAGGAATGTGAGATTATTAACACCATCAAAGAGCACAAACTAGAATATCTTGGCCATGTTATGAGGAATGAACGGAGATACGGCTTGTTGCAACTCATTCTTCAGGGCAAGGTATTTGGAAAGAGAGGACCGGGGAGAAGAAAAATATCTTTTCTTCAAAACCTGAGAAAGTGGTTTAATACATCGACAAGCGGACTATTCAGAATAGCAGCAAGCAAAGTTAGGATAGCCATGTTAATCGCCAACATCCGGAACGGATAGGCATCGTAAGAAGAAGATTGTCAGTGCTTTCTGCCTTACATGTTTCTATGTCAGATATTTGACACATTTTCTATCATTTTATGTACAGCATTTCTGCCTTACGTGTATCTATGTCAGATATTTTATACATTTTTCATCATTATTGTCCATGCTTTCTGCCTTACGTGTTTCTATGTGAGATATTTTCTATCATTTTATGTACAGCATTTCTGTCTTACGTGTTTATATGTTAGATATTTTATACATTTTTTATCATTATTATCCATGCTTTCTGCCTTACGTGTTTCTATGTCAGATATTTTCTATCATTTTATGTACAGCAGTGTTTCTATGTTAGATATTTTATACATTTTCTATCATTTTATGTACAGCAGTGTTTCTATGTTAGATATTTTATACATTTTCTACTATTATTGTCCATGCTTTCTGTCTTACGTTTTTCCATATCAGATATTTTATAGATTTTTTCTATTATTTCATGTACAGCATTTCTGTCTTAGAGTTAGCGTAGCGTATTGTGGTAGTCATGTCTTTACTTGATGGCTGAGTTTTTCTTTCATATAACATAATATACTCTATAACTATATATACTCTACAAATGTATTTAATTTGATTTTTCTTTGTTAATATACCTAAATTACCTACATCGACCATATATTCTTACAGAGACCAATGTTCATTATCCAATATAAAACAATAAATTACTTGCTCGTCGTAGATAAACTATAGTATGCAAATATTTACGCTTTCCTTTCGCCTTTCATTTAACGTCTCGTGCGTCAAAATGAGATAAATAACAACGAAGACATAATGTAATGGCCGTTTACGTTAGTTGATTTGAACATAATTTATGGGTGATAACCATTTGTTGGTTAGTCTTCGTCATAATTGGATTATATCGGAACATCATTGTAAAGCGGTAATTGTTGTAGAGTAATATAGTATGGAACAAATCGAAAAATAGTCATATTGGAGATTTATGTATAGTAGTGGATGTTTAGATAAGACACTTGGCTAATTGTACGTTCAGATGAGATCTGTGTGTATTAGTGAGCGTTCAGCGGAGACTCTTGTCGAATTGTACGTTCAGTGGAGATTTGTGTATAGTAGTGGTCGTTCAGATGTGGCTTGTAGAGAACGTTTAGATCCTTGTCGGTTTGTGATCATTCAACTTATATCTATGTCGAGTATTATTGTTTGGTCATACTGGAAGAATGATATACATACTTTGGTTAGGCCTTCTCATTATTGGATTATATCTGAATATCATTGTGCAATGGTAATTGTTGTAGATAAAATATAGTATGCAACAAAACGATATAGTATATCAATAATCGTATCGGTGAGTTGTGTATAGTAGTTGTTGACCTGCATCTCCTTCATCTTTCCTGTGGTGCCCATTATAATACTTTTTGTTATTCTGTTGTCGTCCATCCTTTAGACCTGTCCATACCAGCGTAGTTGTGATGTCCTTCGTTATTCTGTGTTTCTTCTTCTTCTTGATGTGCCTATCCATTACGAATGTTGGCGATCATCATGGCAATCTTTATCTTATCTGCAGCAGCGCGGAAAAGCTACACAGATGTTGTATTGAACCAGATTCTGAGGTTCTTTAACCAAGATGTTCTTCTCCTTCCTGGACCTCGTTTTCCAAATATTTTTCCTTGCAGGATGGCTTGAAGGAGAGTATATCTGGATTCATTTCGCATAATATGTCCGAAGAACTGTAACTTTCGAGATTTGATGGTGGTCAGTACTTCTCGATTCTTATTCATTCTTCTGAGGACCTCCTCATTTGTGAGTCGGTCAGTCCACGGGATCTTAAGCATTCTCCGATATAGCCACATCTTAAATGCTTCCAGTTTTCTGCACATATCTTCGTTTAAGGTCCACGATTCAACACCATAAAAAGAACAGAGAAGACGTAGCATCGCAGCATTCTTACTTTTGTATCAAGAGAGAGGTTGTGACTCTTGAAGAAAGCCCCCATCCGATTGAAGGTGGATCTAGCTTTTCCGATGCGTGCTCTAATCTCCTGGTTGTTGGTCCATTCTTCATTTATTATGGTGCCGAGGTAGTTGTAGTGCGTCACTCTTTCTACAGGCGATTGGTTGACGTAGAGATAATATTCTGTGTTTAACGTTTATAATTTCTTAGATTCTTTCATTTCTTACTCTGCCAAATTTTGTTTTTTTCCGACAGATTTTCTTTAGTGATTGTTCTGTCAGAGCTTGCGTCTGATATACGTCTGATATGCGTCTGATATACGTCTGTTGTACGTCTAATATGCGTTATATTGCGTCTTATATACGTCTGATATTTTCGGTCGCATTCAGGAACTCATCGAAAACTCCAGGGAATCGTCTTCGGGGGCATTCTTCAACAATGTGACGGACGGGGTGTCGTTTTACATTAAATTCAATTTTATCAAAAATATTATACATACATTGTATTATTAATACATTAGATGTTCGTTTGTAATCCTTCATGTAACGTTTTATATTGATTTTTAATTATTCTTATTCTTATTGTATGCCATACTATAAATAAATACGTATGCTATGCTTTAGATATCAGTTAGCTGATGTTTAAGTGTTAACAAACGATGTTTTATGTTATACACCGCTCTGTGGAAGACCTATGTCCAGCAGTGGATGTTTAATCACATTAACGTTGAGAATTAATAATGTACCGCTCTGTGGGAGACCGTAAATAAATGAGCGTTCAGAGGAGACTCATCTATAGTTTTGAACATTCAGATGAAACCCTTGTAGTGCAGTAATCATATGGCTGATATCTACAGCAAGTAATATATGTTGGTTGGTCATACTGTGCGAATAAGATTCATGTTGAGCAGTGATCAACATACAGCCATACCTCTTTATAAAGAGCAGGTGTATGATTGGAAGGAGATCCATGTATAGTAGTGATCAATCATGGGAGTTTAGTGTGTAGAGGTCAGAACCTTGTTGAATTATGATGATTCGTATATTGTAACGATCGGTCAGAGAAGATTATATAGTCGATGATTGTTAGTTTGGTCATATTTTAAGAATAGTATACGTTCCTATTCGTTTAGTTTCCAGCATTTTTTCGATGAGTTCTGTACGTTAAGTGGAGATCCGTGTATAGTAGTACTCAATCACAGAAGATTATACAGATGATGTTAGGTTTGTTTTGTTCATACTGTGAGAATGGTATACGTTCTTCGATTAATCATGTGACAGCGTCACCTCGCCTTTCATACATTATTTCGAGAGAGAAACGATAGGCTAAAAGTGACAGGTGCTAAATGGTTTGGGCATAGTTAAAGGATGTAGCCGACAGGTGGCGTGACGAGATGATGAACTGTAATAGACGTGGAATTCCCTTCAAAATAGATCTAATATATGATATAGCGTCGTTTTTGCTACGTTTTCATGTTTGTTTCTCTGTTAGCCTCAGTGACTACTCCTTTCGTTCAACGTCTTTTATGCTACAGTCCGATTAGTAGCAACGAAGATCCGATATAGTTCCGTTTTATTAATGTCTTTGTTTTTGTTTTTTGTGATAACATATTCGACATATCCTCCTCTTTCCAACGAGCCTTTGTACGTCATGATCGGACCAATAGAAACGAAGATATAACGTAATGCCGTTTTGGCAATGTCTTTGCGTTTGTTTTTTGTGTTAACGTATTCGCTACTCCCTCCTCTTTCATTTAATGTGTTACACATAGTAATCTGACTAATAACAAGAGAGATACGATATAGTGCCGTTTTGGCACAGTCTTTGCATTTGTTTTTTGTCTTAGCATGTTCGTTACCACCTCCCTTTTCCCACGATACCTTGCGCGTTGTTGTACGTTGAGCCGTTTAGACGTTACGAGCTTAGTGCCCTTTTGGCAAATCTTCGCCATGTTTTTTTTTCTATGTCTACGTATTCGTTGGCCCCTCCCCCTTCCATAGATACCTTGCACGTTGTTGTACGTTGAGTTGTTTAGACGTTTCAAGCTTAGTGTCCATTTGGCAATGCGCGGCCATGTTTTTCTGTGCCTACGTATTCGTTACCCTTACCTTTTCAACGATACCTCACACGTCACGATCTGACCAATAACAACAGAGATATGCTGTAGTGCCGTTTTGACATTGTCTTTGCATTTGTTTTTTTGTCTTAATGTTACGTCCTGCGTCGGATGTCCCGTCATTCACCTCATTTCACGTGACATTTATAGCAATAGCAACGAAGATACGTTATAGCGCCCATTTGGCAATGCCTTTGTCTTTGTTTTTTGTGTTAACGTATTTCCCGTCTCCTCCCCGTTCCAACGAGTCCTCTTACGTCACGATCGGACCAATAGAAACGAAGATACCATATAATGCCCTTTTGGCATACTCCTAGGCGCACGGCACATACTCTGTTCAACCCCATTTTTCACCCCCATTCCAACGAGCCTTCGTACGTCATGATCGGACCAATAGCAACGAAGATACGTTCTAGCGCCCATTTGGCAATGCCACCATCTTTGCTTTTGTCTCAACGTATTCCCCGTCTCCTCCCCGTTCCAACGAGCCCTCGTACGTCACGATCGGACCAATAGAAACGAAGATACCTAATAATCCCTTTCGGCATGCTCCGATGCGCACGGCACATACTGCCTTCAACCCCATTTTTTATCCCCTTTCCAACGAGCCCTCGTACGTCATCCTACGTTAAGCCGTTTGGCACTTACGACCGGGGGTTGCAATTTAGGGGTTGCGCTCAGATCTGTATACTATATCTACTGTCTGAGATCCTCAAGAACTCATCGGCAATAAACAAAAGAACCGACATCGACAATTTGAGCCAGGTTTACCATTCTCTCATCTTACGAAATAAATAACACCTATTCTTCAGTTAAAATTTGGCTTTTTTTCCATTCAAAATAATAATACAATCATCCCCTATTTCCAAGTTTCATTAAAACATAAATTAAAAATAATATATCAAATATTTCCACTATACAAATCCACCCGTCCAACTAATCATGCAATGACCCCTGTAGAAGTTCATAATTGTCTCAAACCTTGGAATTTGGTGACATATGGCCCTTAAAAAATGTTCGGTATCGCGTCACGTTGTTTGCATATATTGCAATAAATCAGAGCTTTGTTTACCTTAGTGGAGAACCATCTAAATGAAGCCAAATGTTAGTTTAAAATTTTTTAAATCTTCGTATCTACGAATATGAACATTATTTTCTGCGGAGTTTGTGTGTTTTTTGTTTTGTTTTTTTTTTGTTAAGTTAGTTTTAAATAATGAGTAAAGTTTACAGTAGATATATAATAACATCGATAATATACTACATATTGAGTTGTAAGTTATGAACTATAAATATCTGTATTTCTTATAAACTCTATGTCATCTGTTATATTTTAGAGAACTGATGAAGCTTTAGAAATATAAAGCGAAACGTCTTCGATAAACTTATGAAATAGTTGACTTCTTTTTTTATTTGCCAACCTGAATGACCGATTAAACCTCTGAATTCACTAGTTGAATACTTTAGAAATATAAATTGACGGTCGTAGTCTTTACAATGTATATATATATATATATATATATATATATATATATATATATATATATATATGTGTATACTTAGTGGTGTGTACTTGTAACTTTCGTTACAGTCGTTGCATTGCGTTTCAATCGTTTTTATTTTATCATACCTCTGCGCGATCCACCGCTTCGTCCGCTATAAGAAAGATATGCTTCTAAAAAACACCGAAATTTCTGCAGAAAACGTATAGGTTTGCTTACCATAGGTATATACTAAATAGTATTTAGCTTAACCCTATCCTATCCTATTTAGCCTATTTGAAACTCTATTTGTCCTCCATTTTGGATAGTTTTTTGTTCTGTTACAGAACGCTATGCGCAAATTTACGCTGTGTATGAATTAATAAATGATCAGACACCAACTCCTTCAAGTCTAAGCAACAGAATCATTTTAGAATTTTAAACTACTACGTTACCCTTTTATTTTTTGTACACTGAGCTAGGGTTCTAATGTATAACCACTAGAGCATTTCAACAATGAAGCGAAATGAGAGTGGACCGCCTGTCCTTGGCTTGGCTATCTGTCCGACTTAAAGGGTAGATTATTATTTTGATAAAACTTACAAAAAAATAGTTACTTATTCAATTATGAATAAAGGAAGTGTATATTCATTAATTTTGATAAAAAATTTGACTATAAAATTTATAAAATTTCAAGATAAACATTTAAACCTTTATTTTAATTAAAGCAGTTTTATTTTTTTGATAAACTGACTGAATATTTTTTTACTTCAAAGTAGGTACAATTATTATTGATTTTGTGTGCTTGGTTGTATAAGAATTTCTAGCTACTTTCAGTAGAACTCAAAATGTGACCATTATTGTGTTTAATTACTAAATATCAGGACCGGATTTAAGGGATGGGCAGGCTGGGCCCGGGACCACCACAAAGCCCCAAACGTAAAAAAATCAGCACATTCACATAGAATTATTTTTGTTTTATGCAAACACATATATTATGTACATCAAAAATAATGTCTCGCTTATCGTAAGACATAAGAGAAAGCGAAATTATCAAAGTGGTGCTCAAAAACGCAAACTCGCTTAAGACAAGAATAAACTATGTGCAGAAGTCATCGCAAAAACACAACTTATAACTAATTTTTTAATAACTGCTTCCACCTCTGTTTTTGTTAGTGAGAATAAATCTTCCCCAGAAAAACGAAACAACGACCATGACGTTGTTGTAGAACGAATAGAACAAGAATCATGTCAAACAACTAACATTTCAACATCCACTGCAAAGTGAAGAAAAAGAAGACAAGAAAAATTTAGAATTTGATTTTGCTGTGTTTGATATTGGTGTGTGGCCCGAAAGCATAACAAATATTGAGTGGATTAGAGTGGGAACTTCTAAGCTACAACATTGCGACATACATATGCTAAGAAGTGTTCATATAAACAGAAATATTATCTTACTGTTCGTACTTATCTGTTCGTACACATTTTAGCCACAGTGAATTTGATGATTTTAAACATGCAGGTAGTAGGCTTGTGAATCACGAAATATCCAAAACACACCTTAATGCAGTCATTGCAGTGGTACGTCGTGCGAAAGAATTGGGGCGTATTGGTACTGAAATAGCAAAACATAGCCGAAGAAATAAAAAATTATTGGAAAATGGTAATTAGACTAATTACTGTTATAAAGTTCGTTCGTTTGCAGAACGAGGTTTAGAATTTCGCGGCGAAAAAGTGTTGTTGGGTTCATCAAAAATGGAAACTATTTGGTAATGCTCGAGTACTGTGAAGCACCATATAAATAAATATTCAAATTCTAGAAGCGGACATGCTAACTATCATTCATCAACCATATGTGAGGAAATTGTACATTTGATGGGCAAAAGCGTATTAAATGAAATAGTTTGCAGAATCAAGAAGTCAAAATATTATTCAGTTTCTCTTCACTCGACACTTGATGAAGGACATACCGATCAATTAACTATGATATTTCGTTAAATGGAACGTTTCGCTCCTGTTGAAAGGTTTTTCATATTTTTGCCAAATCACGGTCATAATGTAGAAGATGTAATATATAATTCTCTAATGACATTCTTACAAGAACATGATATTGATTTGAAAAACTGTTATAAGTGGAAAATACAATTGTGTTCAGGCTAAAATTATAAAACATAATGTCTTGGCGTTGTACTGCAGCCATATCATTCTTTGATTTCTTAGAATATGTATTTCTATATGTATTATTCACTTCCTCTAAATACAGATATAACCTGTTAATCGAATGTTTAAAAGCTGCGTCAGACAGCAAAGCAAACTGTGGCGGAAATATTATTGTTCCTAAAAGAGTAAATACTATTAGACGGTCATCTAGAAGTGATGCGGAAAAAGCACTAGTTAAAGGTTATAATTAGATTAAATGAGCATTATACAAAATTCCATAAGGCGATGAGCAACAATTTAAAACTCGTAGCGATGTAAATGGTTGGAATGTGTTTACTGGAAACAGGAATATTTGCAATATTTTGGAATGAAATCTTAGAGAGGGCAAACAGCACAAGTCGTATTCTCCTAGATCCAAATATTGACCTTAATTCTGGAGTGGCGGTACTTAGATCACTAAAAGAATTTATACAGGCAACACGTGACAACTTCGAAATATACGAGACGCGAGGCGCGATGGTAAGCGGAAATCAAGACTATTCGGCACATAGAAAACAACTTAGGAATATTCGACTGACTCCACTGGATTATGGAGACCCCAGAGATTGAAATGACAACATTAGAGAAATTTAGGACTCAAAATTTTATCGCCATTATAGATCACTTCATTACCTCTTTAAGTCAGAGGCTTTTACATCATTTGGAAAATTTAACTTCCAATGAAATTTAAGCTCACTCACTAAAGCTTACCGACATTTATAGAAATTATTTAGATGAAAACCTAGGTCGAATTGGTACAATTTGCAGAATTTTTCATCATTTAAAGAGGAAATCGGCTCATCTAATATTAGCAAAGAACTTTAAATGTACCGACTGTTAAAAGAAAATAATGTGAATGATGCGTTTCCAAACATTAAGATGACACTTCGTTTATATTCGATTATAATCGATTATAATTCGATTATAATCGACTTCGGTTTGTAATGGATCAAGAGAGTTTTAATCATCTCTCTATAATGAGCATTGAACTCGATGTCTTAAATCATTGATCGTCATGTTTGTATAATAATAGTTTTTTTTATATACCAAGGATATTAAGAATATATTTATGCGACTAACGAGAGGTCCTCTAAATTCAATTACCACATTTTTTGTAATTCCAGCCTAAAGTATACTCTTATGCAGTTGGTAATTGAAGGATAAAATACAACGATGAATTAATACAACTTAAGAATACTATTAAGTCCAATCCTTTGTTGTACCCTGATCTACTATTCTACCAATTGTAATACTTTTTTGTTAGTATTGATAACCATATTCAATCTCAAATGAAAAGATCATGTACAAAATAGTTATCAAATTATTTGCAGAATGACAATATACAGTCAATAAAACGTCTCACTATCTCCTACCTTGCTAAGAAGCTGCGAATCTAATTGACTGTCAATTTCTTTTAATTGATTGTCCAATTTCTGTTTCGTGCTGTCGTATGTTTGGTTCGATTCGTATTTTGTATATGAAGGCATATGGTATGATGAGTCGCTACCCGCATAAGAATTGCTGGAACCGTAAGCTGTAGAACTCGTCAAAACGCTGCTCACTGAAACATACTATATTTATGAAATTAAAGGAAATAAGAATATTACAGCAAAGCATAAGTAAATTTACAAGAATTATATTTATGTTAAACTTAGGACTTAATACAGATACTTGTTTCATAAATAATTATTTCTACAATATTATTATTTGTCATTGTTATATTCAGCGAATGCATAAATGCAACATTAAAGTTTTTTTTGTTTCCCGAACTCGATATAATAAAACATAAATCGTTCAAAGACATAACATTATTTCAATACTGTGTAGGGAAAAGTTTATGGTCGGTATTATAGAATTTAACAGGATATCTAACCCATTAGTCAGACGATTATTTCCGATCCGGCGATCCAGCTAAGGAAAGGTTGCCATATTAGATATTTTAATTAAAACATTGAATTGATTCAAAAAATTCGCTATCAGTGGCGTGGTTATATTGCCATTCAAAACTGGATGATGATATTAAAAACAAATTGACACAAATACTGGTACAAAATTTCTTAAATCCATGAGAAATTTACAGATTCGCATTATTATTTTTAACGAAATTGTAACCTAATTTCCAATAAAACAAGCAAGATAATTTTGGCAACATCGCCATTCATTCATCCTCTTCTTAACAGCGTTAAGAAACAGGCTCATCGGTATCCTATGTATTTTAGAGGTGAGTCATGTCATGTACGTTTTTATCGTTAACGAGACTGACCCGTTCTTCATAAACAAGTAACTTTGATTGTTTAACAGTAGATTTAAATAAGCGAGTACATAAACAAACATATTGGCTATTATCGTTTATGTTTATATGTATTGAAGTGAAAGAAACTAACGAAGGATATATTTATTATAACTTGAAAAATAAATTAAACAATACAAATAGTAAATAGTACTTACATTTACATTACACATTATTATTAAATCGCAAATCGTCTAAATTGACATTTACAAACATAAGTTTACACTTTACTTGCTGTTAACTGTGTTCTTCTTTTATTTAAAATTAAACCAGATTTTGAACATGTCTTCACAAGGAACAGATGTTGCTACAATATTACAATATTTTATGAATATAGTGGTTAAGTTAGGATATACATGGCGATGGTTTTTCCACCACTTTAATGGACAGTTCTAATCTCGGTTCGAATTTTTTCTGGGTAATACATCATCAGACAAATACATGTCGACTTCTTTTATAGCTCTCGATACAGGTGTACGTTTAGATGAGTCCGATTAATTCATCAAAATACACCATGGACTTAAGTCATCTTTATCGGTTTGTTTTACTTGTACTGGTTAATTTTGGTGTAAAGAATGCCCTCCTGATGGACTTGTACAGTCCATCAGGAGGGCATTTTGATGTAAAGAAAACCCTTCAGCGAATTCGGGAACGGTTTTATTGGATGAACAGTTCCGACGACGTAAAGGACTGGTGTAAGAAATGTACTATTTGTGCTACGAGTAACGGGCCTCACCGAAAAAGAAGAGCTCCTATGAGACAATATAATGTTGGAAGCCCGTTTGAAAGAATAGCTTTGGACATCGCTGGGCCATTTCCAGAAAGTGACAATGGAGACAAGTACATGTTGGTAGTAATGGATTACTTCACTAAGTGGGTCGATATTTAAGCACTTCCAGACCAGAAGGTCGCCACCGTTGCAGATAAGTTGATCCAAGAATATATCAGCCGATTTTGAGTGCCTTTGGAGATCCATAGTGACCAAGGAAGGAACCTCGAAAGCGATCTATTTCAAGGAATATGTGATAGACTAGGCATGAAGAAAACAAGAACTACAGCGTATCATCCGCAATCGGATGGTATGGTAGAACGGATGAATAGGACAGTTGGCAAGTATTTGACAAAGATTGTGTCCGATCATCAGCGAGACTGGGACCAATATCTTCCGTTCTTCACAATGGCCTATAGATCTGCTGTTAACGAATCAACAGGATAGACACCAGCCAGAGTTCTATTCGGACGCGAGATGCGATTACCTTGTGATCTAGAGTTTGGGTGTCGACATGGAGAAGATGTAGCAGGTGAAGATTATGTGATCGAATTATGAAGAAGAATGGACAATGTACACGAGTTGGTCCGTTCCCATCTTCAGATCGCTAGCGACCGAATGAAGAAATGGTACGATACGCAAGCCGAAAAGGAGTGCTTTAAGAAGAACGACAAAGTCTGGCTCCATAATCCCAAAAAGCGAAAAGGTTGTTCTCCCAAGTTGCAGCAGTTTTAGGAAGGTCCATACCTCATTATGGAGAAGATCAACGATGTCATCTACCGAATAAGCAAGATTCCGAAGGGAAAGCCGATGATAGTACACCATAACAGGCTGGCGTCTTTCGAAGGTGGCCACGACGTAGATGAAGAAGTGGAAGTAAACCAAGTCCAAGATGTATCTGACCTCACGTTTGAGGAATTCATGGGTGCCTATGGAGGTACCGGTAAAGCAAGACATGGTGTTACCACTGAAGAAAGGCAAGATCTACTCGCGCTTCCCGATGACTACTCACTGGCCCTTACCAAGCCGGCCAGTATCAAAGACGCACCAGGGTTGGCATCCGTCTTTCGAAGGAAGTTCGGTCGAGTTGCAGAACTTCAATGCATAGTGCCAGCTCCCGGGAAAGTCTTGAAACTCCAAGATGCATCACGTTACCTTTTCTACCTGGTAACAAAAGACACTGCCCGTGACCAACCTACCTACCGAGATGTATGGGAAGCATTACTTCGATTGAGAGAGCACGTACTAGAGTCCGACGTGCAAAAGTTAGCCATGCCAAAGTTGGAGTGCCGCCAATTAGATTGGAGGGTTATCCGAAATATGGTGGAGATATTTAAAGACACCGAAGTCCAGGTGTTGATCTGTTGCAATCCGTATAGTTACTGGTGCGGAGAGAAGACCGTCCCTTGTCATTTTTATAGAACTGGAAGTTGTAAAAGAGGGTCCAGTTACCGATACCAGCATACCGTTCCAGTTCCAGTCCCGACAAGGTTCCAAGAGGAACCATCTTTTAAGAGGGGGGCAATGTTATGATAAATATTATGGGTCATAAAACTATAAACATATTATGAAAAAGACAGAAAAGATTTGATTTCACGTTCAAAGCGTCTATGTATCTATTGATACGTATTTCGACTTAAAATGTCTCATCAGAATAGTTATTCATAGCCGTTCTTAACGTGAAAAATAATCTTCTGTGTCTTATTAGAAGCAACAATAACATGGCTTCGTTATGGACGCAATAGCGACATCTGATAGAAAAATCGGTAAGATAGTTTCGAAACAAATTCAGATTTCTGCTTTAATCTGGAGCCTTCTAAAAATTGCAAGACATGACCAGACGACGATAAAAATGTTAAAAGAGACATGGGGAATCTAACGTATCAATAGATACATAGACGCTTTGAACGTGAAATCAAATCTTTTCTGTCTTTTTCATTTTATTCGGATCTACTCTGTATGAGTACGAGAAACAAATTCGTTAGGATTTCTGCCTAGATGAATAGACATGTCGTGGAATGCAAATTTTAGATTCCCCATGTCTCTTTTAACATTTTTATCGTCGTCTGGTCATGTCTTGCAATTTTTAGAAGGCTCCAGATTAAAGCAGAAATCTGAATTTGTTTCGAAACTATCTTACCGATTTTTCTATCAGATGTCGCTATTGCGTCCATAACGAAGCCATGTTATTGTTGCTTCTAATAAGACACAGAAGATTATTTTTCACGTTAAGAACGGCTATGAATAACTATTCTGATGAGACTTTTTAAGTCGAAATACGTATCAATAGATACATAGACGCTTTGAACGTGAAATCAAATCTTTTCTGTCTTTTTCATTTTATTCGGATCTACTCTGTATGAGTACGAGAAACAAATTCGTTAGGATTTCTGCCTAGATGAATAGACATGTCGTGGAATGCAAATTTTAGATTCCCCATGTCTCTTTTAACATTTTTATCGTCGTCTGGTCATGTCTTTCAATTTTTAGAAGGCTCCAGATTAAAGCAGAAATCTGAATTTGTTTCGAAACTATCTTATAAACATATTATTTCTAATTCTATTCTATTCTAGTAAGTTCGCCGCTCAGCTGGAAAACCCGTTTGCCTACCATCCCTGTCGATGTGGGTCACCGTCCGAATTCGAAGGCATTCTCGATTAACGGCATTTTATATTTAAAGAGGGAATTTTGTTGAGGACAGTTAGTCTGAAAAATAACATCGCGTCGAGTTTTGAAAATGTAACGCGCGTATTGTAATAAATGTAAATAAATTATATAATTATTAGTGTGAAATAAATTAGTTATATTGTACAAATAAAGACTTTAAATAAACTTGTGTTATAAATAAAAACAATAAATTAGATTATTAAAAATACTACAGTATTTTCAATCACTTCTCTTACAGTTCTTCTGTAATTTGTAAGCTCCTACACTTACAAAAAATCCAATACTCATAGAGTATTGCGCTTCAGCGGCTCCGAAAACACATTTGAAAGAGGTAAAACAATCGAATCGAAAATTTCCTAAATAATGTAAATATAAACTTAGTAAATTCAGGAAGTAGTACATACTTTCATACCCAAATAGGTAGTTTCTCTTCCATTGATTTATCTTTCTGTAGTCTCGGAATATTTCCTTTACTTTCATGGTACACATTAAACAGCCTTTATAATAGTAATCATTTTCCAATTCACATCTCTGACAAGTCAAAAAATCCCTTTAAGAATTATAACAAAATGGAAAATCACTCAAGCAAACTGGGATATTTTAAGGAACTACTGTTAAGGAAAAAAACGATGAATTACTTTTTAACAATGATATAGATAAAAATGTAAGACTACTAAATAACTGTTTAACTGAATCTGCTGAGGTATGTATTGGTAAATGTGCGATTGATCCTTCCAGGAAACCTGTTCCATGATGGAATGAATCGTGCAAAATAGCTGTCAAACAATGCAAAAAAAAGAAACTTCACCCGCGCAAATTTGGTCAAAGATAAGAATGAATAAAAAAGATCATAATACATCCAGCAAGCCGCCATCTCACTGCAGTCTCAAACAGTTATCCATGATCAACATATTGCAGATATTTTTGCCTCCCACTTTTCAGATAAATCAAATATTCCGAATCTTTCCAATAACTCAGATACCAACATGTCCAGCCCCAAAATATTTTCATGAATCTACTACTACTAATAACACTACTTCCATGAATCATCCTTTTATTCTCATAGAATTAAATAAAACCATCTCCTCATTAAAAAACTCAGCAGCCAGTCCAGACGATATCCCATCAATATTCTTAAAAAATTTTCATCCTGCACCCATCTCAAACCGCTAAAGTTATATAATACGATCTGGTCTCAAAAATAGTTACCAACGTTATGGCAACAAGCAACTACAATTCTCATTAGAAAGAATGACTTATCTTCAAATCTTATAAAGTCATATATAGTCCGACAATTTTCAATTAAAGGTGACTAATCTACAAATTGAACTAAGAGCTAACGGCAACAATGCGAAATCTCAGAAGTAAATTCTTACCGGAGTCATTTTTATTGTGTACGATTCGCCCATGTAAATAAGTGAAAAAGTAAGTTAGCCCATAAAATTTGCCCCCGTAACAATATAAAATGGTGTGATTCACGAGCGTATAGTTAGACAAGTTCATTGAATTAATTTATATTTAAATGGGAATAAGCCACAATTAAAGGTTAAAATACGTTTATTGACGTTTCAATTTCCACTTCGGAAATCGTTCTCAAAAAACAAAATGTTTGTATTTTGAGAACGATTTCCGAAGTGAAAATTGAAACGTCAATAAACGTATTTTAACCTTTAATTGTGGCTTATTCCCATTTAAATATAAATTAATTTAAAATGCCACAAGAAAATAGCTTCAGAACAATATTAAGAAAGTTCATTGAATAGTTTGAAACATCGGTAAACTTATCAACATTTCGCTGGTCTATATATATATTTACGTTATTAGAAAGAATGGGAATGAGAGAAATATGATATTTTAGTTTATTTGTTCCACATTCAATATGTGCATAGGCGTAGTATGTTCTATTTCTTGGGAATATATTTATTAAATAGACTTTATTATTAACTTTAAAATAGTATTAAGGTAAGTAAAGTAAATTTGCGATAAGTTTATTCTTTTTATAGTATTAACCCATTAGGGCGATACAAAGAGAAATTTGACAATTAATTTATTATACTTGATTTAATAACACATAAATTAAGACTAATTTACAACCAAAAAGATTTTTTTTGTCATTTTCAAGGAAAAACTCTATAATTTTTAATGAAAGAACATATTGTATCTTAAATTCTAATTAAATTTTAAGTTGAAAATTTTCAAAACATTCGGGGTGTAGATGCACTCTACACCTTTTACATAAATAAATAGTATTACTTTTGCACATCCGACATTCTTGCACTATCGTCTCTTTTTGTAATGTGGCTAATATTGTCGAATCTGGTTTCATCTGGTAAAGCAAATTTAGATTAATTTCCATGTACTAAGTTTGACACTGATGTAGCGGTTTGATGCTCATGCTTTCTTTTCTTTATCCTTATCCTTTGACCAATATATACCAACTTGAAGCAGAGTGTAAACCAGATAATATAAATATGCCAATAAATTTTTTAAATCTGTGTCATTCATTTCAAAATCGTGACGGTTATTCTGCGATGCATAAATATTTGTAAAATGTAGAATGTTCTCAATTACTTGTTTATCAAAAAAGAGTGAAAAAACTTCAATATATGACTTGCCTCCATGGTTGGCTTTTATATTGTCTAACTATATAAATCAGACTGATGTTGAATTACTACTGAGTACGAAGGAGTATCTGTTGTTTATAATAATAACTTGAGACAAATTTGAATTTACTATTTTTACCTGGTTTTTTTTTGGACGTTTTATCTGTGGTTCAGAGGAATATCATAACCAGAATCGTCAATCATTTGTATTTCATATGTACCTGCAATATCCGATTTTATTGATTATTCACAAATAATATTATCATCAATGTCTTCTACATCGGAAACTTCATTTAATTCCGGCGGCAAATAACCCACATTAAGTGAGTCAGCATTTTCACAATCTGAGTCCTCTTCTAAGAAAGCTTTTAACTCTTTAGTAGTTAGTGCCATCTTCATTTCATATTTCAAAAATGTACTCAAATAAACAAATGCACTACTATATACACGCATTCACATGATGTTAGTTTAGCTTACTTCATTTTAATTTATATGGAAAACAAATAAACACAAGGAAACTTTCAAATCAAGTTAAAAGAAAAACAAATATAACGTTTACAGCACACAGCAATTCTATAAATAGAGAATGAAGTGTATAGACGAGATCATATGTTAAAATATCAGATTGTATAATCTAATGCAAAAATAAGTATTTTCCAAAGGTTTTCTGTTTTTTGAAGTTTTGTATTACATACTCTATAATAAGAATAAAATTTTACTTTAATTTGTTAGACAACTATAAGATACTTGTCAAAAGACACATGATAATTTAATAATTATATCGGTCTTAGATTTAATTTTTACGTAATTACTGATGTGTTTAAATAAATACTTTTAAATTTTTAAATACTTTTAAATTAATTTTTTTTTGATACGCCTCTGTAAAATTGATAAGTATAATATGATTTCGTTGCGAAGTTATCGTTAAGTGCTTCGTTAAGTGCGATGTTGACAATTAATCGCCTTCAATTAAAAATTGTTTTAGTATAGACCAATTTTATAAAATCATATTGAAGGACAGTCTCGTTCTAACCTTCGAACAGCAAACAAATATCAAAGAAATAATTAGTACAATAATTACGTTATCATCCTTATCATATAGTAATCAATTCGACATTAAAACTTAAATACGACAACCGGAAAAAGTGTTTGTGTTGTGTTAAATGTTGAAGTAATTATCCAGTAATAAAGTAATACTACAAATTTAGGTATTAGTAGGGGAGCCAGGAGCAAAATGTATGTATTAAGTTTAATTTTTATAACATATAATTTAGTTTCAATGGAAAGAAATGTACAGCACCGGGCAACAACAACAGCCTGGAAATATTCAATATGCGCCCAGTATGCTTCAACCAACCCAGTCCTCAAACATATTGTTACCACAACAAAATATACAGCCAGCGCCATGCTAACACCACAGGTCCAGACAGAATTACAACCAATAATGTATCACCATTATTACCCCTATAACTTCTAAACCCAACTATGCAACATACATCATCGTAAAGTTCTCAGATACATCATTTCATTGATTGCAACAATGAAGAGAGGGGGAAACAACCGATGATGAAACGCACTCTCACACAGCCCCAACCCGGAAGAGAAAACGAAGTCCAGAACATCCAATAAGAAACTTAAGTCAAAAGACATTACCTAATTTCGTTCAGAAAACAAATCTTCATAACCGATTCCAAGCATTTAACGAAGAGAACTTGGAAGCCGAACAAACCAGCAACAAAAGTAATGACACAGACAATAAACCCCCACCAATATTTGTTCCCAATGTACTAGATGTGAATGAGTTTGCAACCGTAATAAACTATGTTGCTAAAAATGGCTACAGTTGTAAACTAATTGGAAATAATCGAATCGAAGTTTTAGCGAACAAAAAAAGCGAATATTCAAATATAATAAAGATATTAATAGAGAAAAAAGTTGAATTCCACACATATCATCAGAAGCAAGAGCGTAGTTGAGTGGTCCTGAAAAATGTGCACTATTGGATTGATATACCTACGCTAAAAGGCTGAAACCGAAGGACATGGTCATAAAATTAGAAATATTTCAAACATCAGAGACAGAATTTCAAAAAAAACCATTATCAATGTTCTAAATTGATCTTGAACCTAATTTAAACAATAAGGATATTTATGACATCAAAGTTTTGCAAAACATGATAGTACAGTGTGAAGCTCCATAATTCAAACGTACCTTATCACAATGTATGAGATGCCAACTTTATGGCATTTCGTAATGGAAAGTGGCGCAAGTTATTTTAATCCATAAAATAGGCAAATGGAATGTCTTTGGAAGAAGACAATTTAGAACTATTATCAAGACTCTTCAACAGTATATACAAGACTGGTACACTTCCACAAGATTGGTTAACGTCTACGTTTGTGCCTATACCCAAATCAAACTACGCAAAAAAATGTAACGATTTTCGATTAATAAGTCTCATGCCCCACAATCTGAAGCTATTTCTAAAAATTATCCATAACAGAATTTACAAAAAATGCGAAGAAGATACTAAACGGTATGGGAACTCGAGAAGCTTTGTTCAGTTTCATTGTTCTCATGCAAAAGTGTCGGGATCAACAAAAAGATGTCTACTTGTGCTTTATAGATTATGAAAAGGCTTTTGACAAAGTCAAACACGATCAGCTAATAGAATGCTTGCAAAAAAAGAACCTGGATCCAAACGACATTAATACAATACGTGAACTCTACTGGAACCAAAACGCCTCTGTCAGAACTGAAATGGGTGATACTGAAACCATAAACATCCAAAGAGGAGTTAGACAAGGTTGTATACTATCACCATTATTATTCAACTTGTACTCAGAGGACATCTTTGCACATGCTCTAGATGAAGCACAAGAAGGAATAAAAGTCAATGGAAAAATCGTGAACAATATCGGGTATGCCGATGATACAGTACTGATTGCTGGCAGTGAAGAAGAATTACAAATTCTGTTAACCAAAGTAGTGCGAGAAGGAAAACTATACGGCCTTAAGGTAATTTCAAAAAAACACACACCAGTTATAAACATACTAGTCAACAACAATCTAGTTGAACAAGTGAAAAAGTTTAAGTATCTAGGCTGTTGGATACATGAAACCTTAGACCAAGAACAAGAGGTTTAATGTAGAATAGAACAAGCAAGAAACACCTTCTTAAAGATGCGACAGTTACTCACTACCCGTAATCTTGATTTGTCCCTACGATACCGCATGATAAAGTGTTATGTATATAGTGTACTATTACACGGCGTGGAAGCTTGGACGTTAACAGTCAGCTCGTTATGACGTTTAGAGAGCTTTGAGATGTGGGTATTTCGTCGTATGCTGAAAATTCCATGGACCGACCGCGTTAGAAATGAAGAGGTTTTAAGGCGTATGAATAGAGAACTCACAGAAATTGTCAAGAAGCGTAAAACGTCTTATCTTGGATACATATTTAGACACGACAGGTATAACTTCCTTCAGCTTATTATAGAAGGGAAAATAGAAGAAAGACGCGGAACGGGTAGACGACAAATGACCTGGCTGCGCAATATCAAAGATTGGACAGGATTAGACTTTCAAATAATAAGGAAAGCCAAAAATAGGGAAGACTTTGCAGAGGTCATCGCCAACCTTCGCTAAGAAGACGGCACCTAAAGAAAAAGAAATAGGCAAACCTTTAGAATACGTAATTTGGAGGAAAAGCACTATTGATCTGCAGTCTTCTTAGACATCACACAAGCTTTTGATAAAGTGTGGCATACAGGCTTGCTGTATAAAATTAAACAACAACTACCAACTGAATACTATAGGATATTCAAATTCTACATAACAGACAGACATTTCCAGATAAAATACGGTACGATAGTAACAGTATTGAGACCTATAAATTCTGGTGTACCTCAAGGTAGTATGCTTGGTCCACTCTTATATCTATTATACACGCCGACCTACCTTTTTCTGATCAGTGTTCCTTGGCAACATTTGCTGATGACATGGTCATTCTCTCGGCGCACACAAATTCGATCGAAGCATCTAGAAGGTTACAAGTCCAACTAAACACCATTCAGATGTGGTTAAAAAAAATGGCAATTCAAGTTTAATGAAAGTAAATCAAATCATATACCGCAATCCGATAGTGCAAAATACCTTGGTATTCATTTTGATAGACGACTTACTTGGAGAAACCACATCTTCAATAAACGAAAACAACTTGGATTAAAATTATGATAACTTTACTGGCTACTTGGAAGAAGATCTGAACTATCCCTAATGAAGTCATACATCGTGATCTCTCAGTGAGTGTTGTGCGCGAAGAAATAAACAAGTATAGTGATAGGCATTTAAAGCGGTTAGAAATTCACCCAAATTCTAGTGAGGTAAACCTACTGGACAACAGCAGGGAAGTGAGAAGCCTTAAGAGACACAAACCCTTCGACTTACCAGATAGATTTTCATAAGTAAATTGTTTAGAATATAAGAATTTTGTTTTTTAATATTAATTGTAGTTAAATTTAATTAGGAAGGTACCAGCACTGGCAGGTATTCTTCGCTCATGTTAATTTCTTTGTTTGAATTATAAAAATCTGATTATTGTCCAAACGGGACAGATTGCAAATCTTTACTTGGAAAATAAAAAAATATATATAGACCAATTTCTCTCAGAGAAACTGTTAGAAAAGATGGTTAATAAATGATTGCTACGGTATCTACAAATAAATAATATTCTTCACCAATTCCAAACAGGCTTCAGATCAAATCGAAGTACAATGGATAACTTTGTCACACTACACACTGACATTGTTACCGCATTTTAGAATAGAAACAAAGTCATAGCAGTAACTTTAGATATTTAAAGTGCCTAGGACACTGTACAAAAATCTCTAATTCTCAGAACATTTATTTATTTATTTTTAATTTTTTTTTAATCGATCTTTTAGAGTATTAACAAATGGAAAAATATCAAAACCACATGCTTTGGATAATGGTTTACCTCAGAGCTCAGTTTTAAGCACTACCTTATTTTTACTTAGCATTAATGACTTTCATGTTTATACTGCCAAGGCAGAGTCACAGCTACCACTAGCAATTTTCTACAAAATGCAATAAACAAAATAGACAGCTGGTATACGCGTGCTGGATTTGTGTTTTCAGCTTATAAATCCAAAGTAATTCATTTTACCAAAAACAAAGACCTATCTACCTTTAATGACTTCGTTTACAGATTTCTTCTACGGACTTCGTTTACAAACAGTTAACTATTTGACACTTCTTGGTATCACCTTTGATAAAAAGCTTATCTGGAGACACCCTATTCATGAACTTAAAGAACTCTGCCCAAAGAACTAACTTACCTTATCCTCTTGCTGGTTACTCTTGGGGAGCTGATAAAGAATCTCTCCTTAAAATATATAGATCGTTAATTCGCTCTAAGGTAGACTATGGCAGTATTCTTTATATGGTATTTGGTAGCTTCTGATTAAAGTCTCGTAAACACGATTCAAAATTCATCCCTACGGCTATGTCTTGGTGCTTTCAAATTAAGCCCCGCTGAAAGTGTTTCTGTTGAATCTTCAGAGCCACCACTCAATCTAAGAAGGCAGCACTTCTACTTTCATACTTTGTAAGAATATAAGCAAACCCAAGTAATCCGGTAATAAATCTAATCAATCCCATAGAACTTCCCCCAGCAAACCCATCACATCACATACTCACCATTACCACAAATATTATCTCCTTTATAAAATTCCATCAACCGTTTAAATACTACGTCTATTTACGCCCCCAAGACAGCTCCATGGATGCACAATCCTCCAATATTCAATACTGATTTATACAGATTCAATAAAACAGAAACCACAAACTCAATCCTCAGAAAATCCTTCCAAAATATCTTCAACCTAAACACACAATCCTCCAATATTCAATACTGATTTATACAGATTCAATAAAACAGAAACCACAAACTCAATCCTCAGAAAATCCTTCCAAAATATCCTCAACCTAAACACACTTTGATGAAATTTTGTTCGCCGATGCGTCCAAGCACGAAGACTGTTGTGGCTGCCCTGTGTCCACAATGACGATGAAAATCCAAGCATTAGAGACGTTAATCCACCATACTTTAAATGAAAGCAAAACAATTGCCATTTGTACTGATTCTCTTTCCTCGATTTATTCCAGAAGATGCATCTTCTCCAAAAATCCATTAGTCCAGGAAATACATAACATATGTAACCAACTATATTCTGGTAACATAATAGTCATAATGAACTGGACTCCATCTTATGTTGGTATATTGGGAAACGGAAAAGCAGACCAGGCCGCTAACGCAGCTTGTTCTTCTGACTCAGTCTTCAAAGAAGTCCAAACTCATACGGATCTTAAGATATTGATAAAACAAAAAATCCTCAGCTCATGGGCAGATCTGTGGAATAAAATAAAAACTAAGCTGCATGACGTTCAACCCAACTTATATCGCGTTAATATGTCCTCTATGAACAGGAAAGAAAAATCAATTATTCGCCGATTACGAATAGGTCATACACGTCTCACGTATGGATACCTTATGGCATCAGAAAACCCTCCAGTATGCCACTACTGTAATACCACCTTTCCATCAAACACGGGCTAATGGATTACTGCCAGTATGATTCTTCCAGAAACAAGCACAACCTAAAAAGATATTTAGAAGACATTCTTTGTGTACCAATCCGTTTTGACAGTGTTCTTAAATTTTTAAAAGAAACATGTTTAATTCAGCTAATATAAACAGTGCATAGTGATAAGTTTTATTGTTCAACTTCTTCACAACAAATTGTTCATATCAAATGCTTGTATATAAAATATATATAATTTTGCAAACTGTACCCGTGTCAATGACCATAAACTGTCGAGGCAGGTTAATTTTAAATAAAAAAAAAATATATATTATAAAATAAGTAATTAACTTACCCAGTTCCTCCCTTGAAACTGTGGTACCCAGAACATGGTCAATATCTGGTCCAGCTAAACTAGGATGGGGTGTGTGATGGGACGATCTTCCCAACATACTTGTCATATCTTTTTCATACGTGTGCTTTTGCAAAACCCTAATCATGGCGTCTTTTTCGGCTAATTTCGATTCTAAATCTTTGACCCTATAATTATATATAATTATAAGAAGGAATTTTTTAAAACTTTTTCAATTACTTTTGAACAATGAAGTAAAAATTACATTACTTTGTAGGAGCTTAAAGATTATTTAAAATCGTTTTAAGATATATACTTATTGATATACAGATTGAACGAATTTAAAACGGAACATACAATTTAATATATGTCTGTTTGAACTGTATTTGAAATAGTGGACCAATATAAAACTTGGACAAAAATAAATCCATACCCGGTGATAGACTTTTAAAGTTTTTCTAAATTTTCGTTATTTTTCTTACTCTCATTAATGTCATCACATTCATCATCTTTGTCACTTTCACTTTCAATAATATCACATTCATTATCTGCTTCATTTTCAATCACTACTTCTCGAACTGATTCTGGCATCTGAGGTATCTGAACAACCATTATTTATGCAATATAAATTTAAAAACCTTTTTATTGTAATAAAAAATAAGTAAAATTACTATTTGTTATACCAAAAATATTTAATAGTTATCATTATAAAATTACTTTAATTTAATAAAATATCAAATATCAAACATTTATTCAATTAAAAATTAATTCGTAAAATATTTATATTTAAGAAAAAAATGTGATTTGTAAAGTAAATATGACTTTAGTTTGAAAAAAAAAACATCATAATATCATTTTAAAACTACAAAATATTCTATAAAAGATTCAGACGATGACGTAGAGTTTTATCAAATGTTTTAGAAAAGTTTTTCTAAATTTTTTTTTCTTATCGGAAAAATCGTTTGAAAATTTTTGGAAAAAAATCATGGTATAACTTACAGAAAATCGAAAGGATTCTACAAATTAGATTTTACCTCAAAAAATTACGAAAATTTTCATTTACGGAAATGTTTTTGGAAAATTTTGAGCAAAACTCTACTTGACGCTTCTTAGAATAGTAACAGAAGTGAGCATACAAATTTTCAAATCAATCGGTATAAAAATATCACAATAAAATCAGTTTGAAAATTGTTACCGAGACCTAAAATGCGCAGGCAAGTGCTACATTTGACCCCGTTTTATGGCTCCCTGTACCAACCCAGCTGTCCGCCCTTTTGGATTTAGAGTTTTAAGGGGCTAAATAATGAGCCATGAAAATGGCGAACATATTACTTATCGTTAATTTTTCGGCAAAAAAAATTGCAATTTCACCCCTGTCCGCCACCCCTTATGTATGCACTCTCGCGTCCGCCCTTTGGGATTTCGTCTAGTTATACCAAGATCTTACTCTGGGCAAATTTTCAGCCATATTATGGATCGTTCATTTTTCCGAAAAAAATGACAACTTCATCCCTGTATAGCCACCCCCTGTACCACGAGGGGCGTCCGCCTGTAAGGCAAAGTTTTAACCCAGTTACAATGAATATATTCCAATAGAGAAATGTCATATTACTGATCAGTTCAAAATTTCGGCTCTATCTCTTGGACTATAAGGAAGCGATAAGTGGTTTGACCGCATAATAACTGCTTGTGTAGTCTAGTTTTTTCAGTGATTCTAGGCAACCTATTTGGGTGGAGTTGTGACTTGTTCTTGAATGAATTCAGAATCCAGCAGCCCGCTGAAGTATTGGATTTTTATAATATAATTATTTGACAACCTTTTGTTGGCCAACCACCTAGAGCGGAGTTGAGCCGAAATACATTGATTTCGTATGTTCCGTTTTAAATTCGTTCAATCTGTATATATATATATATATATATATATATATATATATATATATATATATATATATATATATATATATATATATATATATACAAATATGTCCAAAAGTTTGGAATATTGGAATATTTCATCTTTTTATTGATTTTTATATATACACTCTTCTGAATAATTAAACATCATTTTGTTTCAATTTTCAACAATACTAAATAAATCTCGAAACCAGATAAACGATATGCAAAAAAATTATTTATTCTCTTGGAGTGAAAAACTTACAATGTACAACTTACATTTAAAAGTAAATTAGTATAGAAAAAAATAATTTTTAATAAAACTAATAATTAGTAATTCCTCAATTGGCCTGTATGCATGCCTGTAGGCGATTTGGCATGCTGACGATTAACTGGTCGAGCTGGGCTTGCGGAATTCTCGCCCATTCTTCACAGGCAGCATCTTTTAATTCTCGACGTGTAATAGGGGGATTGTTTCGCTTCTTGATGCGTGTTTTGAGAATGTCCCAAGCATGTTCAATAACGTTCATGTCGGGGGAATTCGAGGGCCACTGTAATGTAGATATTTCTTCTTCTTCCAGAAAATTTTGTACTGTTGCTGTTCGATGAGGACGTGCGTTGTCAAGCATAAACACAAATTCATCACCTACTGTCCCTCGCAAAAGACGTACGATAGGATTTAATACTTCCTCGATGTACACATCACCAGTGACTCTTCTCTATAGAACCAGCAGTGGCGTCCGTGTAACACTCATAATACCAACCCAAACCATAATACTGCCACCTTCAAATGGGACACGCGGTTGGGCTGTTTCTAGTCGGGTTTGTCGTCCTGGTGCCCTCCAAACCAGTGTTGTTCGCGAATCAGATACCAAGCCAATTTTTGACTCATCAGAGAACATCACGTTATTCCAGTTAGGACCATGATGCACCATTTATCTAGTCCATTGCAACCTTACTATTTTGTATTGGTAGGTTAGTTTAGGAACACGTAGCGGTCTTCTACGATATAAATTTACTGCATATAGTCTGCGTGTTATTGTTTGCCGTGAAATATTCAGTCCTTGACTCCTAAAAATTTCTCTGGATATACCACTTGTAGATTCTAGACGATTTCTACGAGCTATCAATGGTATTTGCCGGTCTTGTGCTGCTGTTGTACATCGACTTCTACCACTTCTGGGACAATCCTTAACGTCATTTGTATCTTGAATTTTTTTTAATTTTCGATGCAGCACTCTGAGTAGCATCAACAATATTCACGTTATAACTTTGACTAAAGCCTTGTTGTAACAAAGAAATTACTCTAGGTATGTCAAAATGAGATATCACGTTTCTAGGCATTTTTAAACAGCTCAATTCAAATTTAAACAAAAACTGAAAAAATGTGTAAATACGCTAATCAGCGTATGTGTATCAGAATGTGATCAAAATCATACAAAAACGATTCAAATTTTTTATCATTTTCATTTAAAAAAGCTCTAGAATGAATATTAATAACAATTTTAAAACCACCATAGGCGTAGATATATTATTTGTACGTATTCCAAACTTTTGGACATGTATATATATATATATATATATATATATATATATATATATATATATATATATATATATATATATATATATATATATATATATATATATATTGTTGTACTTTTGAATGTCCATAAGCAATAAAAAACCGATATACAAATTTTATTACTTAAATAATAATTAAAATTATTGATATTTCATAAAGACACGGGCATATAAATTTTCAAACATCCTGTATAAGACAAAATATGTATTTTAAGTTGTTCGAAGAATTGTTCATTAGGCCTCAGAGACAAGACTTTTAAATATTATCGATAAGAAATTTAAATAAGTCGGTTATTGTGGAATGGATTTACCCGGAATAAAAGTGTATATAGAAAGTGTAAACAATAGACCGGGATTTGCGGTGGTTTTTTTTCTCCCCGAAAGATTATATCGGTAAAAGTTTATTAACAAAAGACATTGAATTGAGAAACAGGTATCGTTTGTAGCTATTAGTAAGAAATATTTGTAAAGCAGATAGATTTAGTTAGAATAATTGAAGAAGGTTGTTTTCTGGAATTACCCGAATGACGTTTTATAGAGAGAGTTGGTTGGTAACGATATACGTCACACAGGTGGATGATTTTTATTGGTCAAGTTTTGAATGCAAGGAGGTGGCGGTTTTTGGCTATGAGAGAGGAGAGAGAAAAAAAGTTGGTTAGTCAGTTTTCGTCGTCCAAGAAGGAAGGAGCTTTGTGATTTGTGTTTTTTTTTGAAGTCCCGAAGACGTAATTTACCGGGTGTGTTTATTTGCTGTGTAAAAGCTGACCAGTGTGAGGAACGGGGTACAGAGAGATAGAAAACCAAAGGGTATAAAAATATTAATAGCAGACGAAGCCGGAAACATTTGGAGTTATAAACAGGCGCGGAGATTGGCTCAAAAGGAGGCTGGATAGACTAACACGAGTTGTTGGGTTGCAGATACAAGGACAGATAGGAGAAAGGTGTACGTCATCTGGACCACAATAGGAGCAGAAGCAGAGAAAGGATTTTTTTGTTGTGGCGTGGCCATAGAATTGCAACGGCAGAGAAGGAAAGGTCAGTCAATTTTCATTAGAGTCGGAGTGTGATTTTCATTTATTAATTAAATAAATTGAATAAATAATAGAGACAGTTAATTTTGCGATCACTTAAAAAAAAAAGAATTATAAAAAGAGCTTAGTTATAACACATATTAAAAATCAATGTAAAATAACATTTGGGTCCATGATAGAAAACAACTTCTCCTATATTTAAAGTTAGTATATTGCAAATATTACAGGATTGATTGTTATATAAAATTTCATTAAAATAAAGGACATCTCACATACAGTTCAGTTGAAATTCTATGTATTTTTTTATTCAGGTCATATTACCTATCCCGATTAGGAAGCCAATTGGAAAATATTTTGAATCCACGATCAAAGGTACAATTTAAATAGCCTGAGATTGTAATTAATTAATGCTGATTTATTGTGATTAATTGGAGATTAGATCATTTAATAAATATAGACAGGATTTTTCCTAAATAAGCAATATAATACAATTTAAATAGCATAACAAAATGGCCCCCAACGTGTAAAGCTTTGAAAAATATTTCTAGTTGGCAAATTTGAAAGGATAGGAGTAGACGAGCAGATATTTGAAAGTTTATATGCCGGGGATAAAGTGAAATATTATGTAAAAATTGAGGACATAAAGATTTATATATTTTTTTTAAGATACAATTTACCATAATTGATTTATTCGTGATATTGACAATTTATGATTGATTTTGACATTTGATATTTTACCATTTGATTTATTTGTGGGATATTGAAATTTGATACTCGTACTCAAGAGTTATTACATTTGAACAGGAAAAGTCCCGTTTGTTGCAACAGACCAGTAGAATTTTATATTTGGCGGGGATATTATTGCACAAATTTCAAAGTTTCATATTTGGCGGGGATAAATAATCTAACGAACATGTCGACCACAAGGAGTCAAAGCAAAACGCAAGAAAGGAAAGAGGATAAGATAGAAGAGGAAACAATTATTGATGAAGGATCGGATAATGAAGGAAATGCTACAATAATGGAGGAAAGAAAAGAAACAGGGATTTTAGAAAAATTATTAGCTATGATGCAAATACAGACACAACAAATACAAGAATCGTCACAAAAAATGGATAAAAATCAACTGGAAACAAAACACATAATGGATGAAACAAAACAAACAATGGAAGAAAACCAACGGGAAACAAAACAAACAATGAGCAATATAGAGCAGCGTCTGGAAAACTATGAACAGGAAATTAAAGGATGGGTTGAGGGGATAAAGAAAGAACTGATACAACAAATAGAAGAGATTAATGAAATTAAAAATAATATGAAAGAACAAGAAATGAGAATTAAAGATAATTTGGAGGAATTAGAAATAAAATTTGAAAATGCGCGACAAGAAGACCGGAAAGAAACGGAAAGGAGATTTAAACAAATTGCAGAGATGGAGATAAGAGGAGTAGAAAGAAAGGAAGTCATCGTACATAGCACAGAAGACGTAAAAGTACGATTTGGCGGGGATATAAGGAAAATACACCCAGTGCCTTTTATAAATAACCTAAAGGAAAAAGTCAAATACATAGGACCGTTTGCAACAGCAAAGGAAACCATCAGAAACCATCTCAAAGAAGAGGCAAATCTTTGGTTTGTCAGCAAGGAAGAAGAATTGGACAATTGGCAAGATTTTGAGAGAAGATTCTTAAATTATTTCTGGGGAAAAATCCAGCAACTACAAGTAAATAAAGAGTTACAAAATGGAAAATACCATGAGAGGATGGGCGTATCAGAAAAGATGTACGCATTACAACTCTATAATAATGCAAAACATTTGCAATATAATTATTCATCAGAACAATTGGTAGAGTTGATATCGCGACATTTTGAAGATACCTTGGAAGACCACATAAATCTCCAAAATTACAAGGACATTGACAGCTTATGTCAATTTTTGCAAATGAGAGAATCACGTAGGCATGAAAGAAGAGAAAGAAGACCGCAAGAAAATTATAGACAAAGAGAAAACCAAGAATATAGAGATAGAGGTCAAAATTTTAGAAGAGATTATACAAGACGAGAATTCATACCTAGACGGGGATATGAAAATAGACCGAACGGAAGAGAGAATTATGAACCCAGAACCCAGAGATGGAATGAAAACAGGGATCGGGAAAATCAGAGTAGAAATAACCGCCCATACCAAGGAAACAGATACAATAACCCACGGAATGAACAGGAATCTCGCGGTAACCGATACGGGAATGATAGACCAAAAGAGAACAGAAGAGAAATAAATAATATGCAAAGAGAAGAAAATGAATATGAGAGAGAAGATGACGGGAGAGAAAACACAGAAGAACAACAGGCGTGTTTTCAAGAAGGCGCTCACTAAAAACGAAGAAACAAACAGGAATGTTTTGTCACCCCAAGGAATTTATTAAACTGGCAGGAAACAATGAAAAGAGAAATGGAGTTAATTTAAAATTTGTGGATGGATTTATAAATGAGAAACCAATTAAAATTATGATAGACACAGGCTCTGAAATAACACTGGTCAACAGAAAATTAATCGAAGAAGTAAATTTAACAAGTCTAATTTATAAAATACCTAGGGTGAATTTAGTGGGCGCAAATAAACGGACATTGGCAACAATAAATGAAGGTATACGAGTAATGGTACGATTGAAAAAAAATATGTATGCACTTCAATGTGTAATAATGCCGAATATGTCACATGACATGATTGTAGGCGTTGACGAATTAACGGAAAAACATGTAGTGATCGACTTCAAAACCAATACGATGAAAATAACAAAGGAAAAAGAAGAAGAACAGGATAAGGAACAAGAGAAACAAATTACGGACGAATCAGAGAAAGAACAAACGGTGGAAATGAACCTGGCGACGAAGAAAGGAAAAGGAAGAAAGAGGAGAAAAGGTCTGAAAAAGATCAAAGAAAAAAAAACCTGGGATTCCTCAAAAGATGAGACGAGCTCAGGAGAAGAAGATGGAAAAATTTTGACAAGAAATGAAAGCAAAACTTGGGATTCTTCAAAAGAAGAGACGAGCCCAACAAAAGAAGATGGAAAGATTTTGACAAGAAATGAAAGCAAAACTTGGGATTCCTCAAAAGAAGAGACGAGCCCAACAAAAGAAGATGGAAAGATTTTGACAAGAAATGAAAGCAAAACTGGGGATTCCTCAAAAGAAGAGACGAGCCCAACAAAAGAAGATGGAAAGATTTTGACAAGAAATGAAAGCAAAACTTGGGATTCCTCAAAAGAAGAGACGAGCCCAACAAAAGAAGATGGAAAGATTTTGACAAGAAATGAAAGCAAAACTTGGGATTCCTCAAAAGAAGAGACGAGTCCAACAAACGAGGATGGAGTAAACAGCTATGAGTTGAAACATATGGATTCTGAAAAGATCAGAGGTATTTATAATATCCATGATGTATATAAATATCACGAATGAAGATTTAAATTTGTATAAAGTAGATAGTAGGATAGGATAATACGTAGCATAAGTACAGCTAGCATACAGGAAGTGCGTTTTAGTTTGCCTCGAGAAAATTTAGTTGCATAAATTTATAAATTTTATCGATTACAAAGGCGGGGATTTGTTGTACTTTTGAATGTCCATAAGCAATAAAAAACCGATATACAAATTTTATTACTTAAATAATAATTAAAATTATTGATATTTCATAAAGACACGGGCATATAAATTTTCAAACATCCTGTATAAGACAAAATATGTATTTTAAGTTGTTCGAAGAATTGTTCATTAGGCCTCAGAGACAAGACTTTTAAATATTATCGATAAGAAATTTAAATAAGTCGGTTATTGTGGAATGGATTTACCCGGAATAAAAGTGTATATAGAAAGTGTAAACAATAGACCGGGATTTGCGGTGGTTTTTTTCTCCCCGAAAGATTATATCGGTAAAAGTTTATTAACAAAAGACATTGAATTGAGAAACAGGTATCGTTTGTAGCTATTAGTAAGAAATATTTGTAAAGCAGATAGATTTAGTTAGAATAATTGAAGAAGGTTGTTTTCTGGAATTACCCGAATGACGTTTTATAGAGAGAGTTGGTTGGTAACGATATACGCCACACAGGTGGATGATTTTTATTGGTCAAGTTTTGAATGCAAGGAGGTGGCGGTTTTTGGCTATGAGAGAGGAGAGAGAAAAAAAGTTGGTTAGTCAGTTTTCGTCGTCCAAGAAGGAAGGAGCTTTGTGATTTGTGTTTTTTTTTTGAAGTCCCGAAGACGTAATTTACCGGGTGTGTTTATTTGCTGTGTAAAAGCTGACCAGTGTGAGGAACGGGGTACAGAGAGATAGAAAACCAAAGGGTATAAAAATATTAATAGCAGACGAAGCCGGAAACATTTGGAATTATAAACAGACGCGGAAATTGGCTCAAAAGGAGGCTGGATAGACTAACACGAGTTGTTGGGTTGCAGATACAAGGACAGATAGGAGAAAGGTGTACGTCATCTGGACCACAATAGGAGCAGAAGCAGAGAAAGGATTTTTTTGTTGTGGCGTGGCCATAGAATTGCAACGGCAGAGAAGGAAAGGTCAGTCAATTTTCATTAGAGTCGGAGTGTGATTTTCATTTATTAATTAAATAAATTGAATAAATAATAGAGACAGTTAATTTTGCGATCACTTAAAAAAAAGAGAATTATAAAAAGAGCTTAGTTATAACACATATTAAAAATCAATGTAAAATAACATTTGGGTCCATGATAGAAAACAACTTCTCCTATATTTAAAGTTAGTATATTGCAAATATTACAGGATTGATTGTTATATAAAATTTCATTAAAATAAAGGACATCTCACATATAGTTCAGTTGAAATTCTATGTATTTTATTCAGGTCATATTACCTATCCCGATTAGGAAGCCAATTGGAAAATATTTTGAATCCACGATCAAAGGTACAATTTAAATAGCCTGAGATTGTAATTAATTAATGCTGATTTATTGTGATTAATTGGAGATTAGATCATTTAATAAATATAGACAGGATTTTTCCTAAATAAGCAATATAATACAATTTAAATAGCATAACAATATATATATATATATATATATATATATATATATATATATATATATATATATATATATATATATATATAGATCTAGCGGTTAATGGGGGCTCCGTACTAAAACGGTATTATACTAACTCCAGGCGAATATACATCGTGTATATTATTATCTGGGTAGCGCTTTATGTGGATTCCGACCAACACGTCGGATTAAGTGGACTCCGTAATAGGTTAAAACACTTTTGGGATCCGTATACATTTCTTTGCGTATACAACTAAACTCCTCCGATGTTGCCAATAATTTGATTAGTCGTAGATTTTTAAATTTTACAGCAGGTACGTTTTGGAACTTCAAATTTATTTAAATATCAATCAATTTAGTCATCGAGAAATTTCACAAATAGGTACTCGGTTAATGTAGTTAAATATTTTATGGTGGTTATTTATATTACTTGCTTTAATTATTTTCAAACTTAAAAAAGTATTTATTATAAGCTTGGAAATGGCTAGTTTTCGTTTTATTTATTATTATTTTTTGTTAAAATGAATATGCACTTAAACATTTAGTCTCTAAATGTACTAACATCGAGTAGAGTAGTCGTGTAACAGTTTAAGAAAGTAGAAGCCCTTCGGTAGGATTATAATAAACTACATAAAATTAAAAGAAACTCTGTAAACAGGAGATCTTTGTAATTTTTCAATTCCTGCAATTTATGACGTGCAATATTTGTTTCATAAAGTAGTTAAATTTAAACTATAATAATTTATGGGAAGCGTTTAAAGAAGTAATCGCTAACCTTAATTAGAATACGGCACAATAAGAAGATGAAACTTACTGTATTTTTACTTATTATATTCACAAAAAGAATATCCAAAGTAAAATTTAACACGTTTTTATGGAGTTGTAGTGAAATTTGACTTCTTATTACGATACCGGATCCTGTAAAATTTTAAATACATTAAATCTCCCGTAAATTATTAAACTTATTCTTAGAATAAAATAACAAACTTCTTAGTAATTAGGTACAATATACCGTTCACAATTATGTGATAATGTGTAGGTGTCAAGATTGCACGGTCATGTGCCATAAGGTTTCATCTTTCATATAAACATCGATAGTTTTTAACTTTGGGTGTATTTGATTCCACCGTGCTGTAACCGATCCGACTTGAAAAGTGTTATTTTACATAAAATTAGCACGTTGGCCCTAATAATGACCTATAAATATACATTGTTAAAAATTGTATACATTTATCAATTTAAAACATTCTTTGTCGTCTTCTGATCTTCATCTCCATTCGTTCCTAATTAAGCACATGTTATCCACAGGATACCTCTCTCATTTTTAAATCATTACTCTTTTTGCCTTTTGCCATGGATTTCTTTATTTTGTTTATTCATATCGTTTTTACTCATAACAAATATTGGGTAGATTATTGTATCATTAAACTTTCTCCTTATATGTCCGTATCATATAAGTTGTCTAGTTATTTTAGCGTATATAATGTCGTATGTTAATTCCATTTTGTTTAACAATAAAACAGCAAAACTTCTACAAAATTATTTCTATCTTATCACTACAGCTGTTTCGGAGAGTGCCTTTCTCAAGTCTCAAGTTTCTCGAATCCATCAATCATCCATTGTATTTCTTATACTTTCATTTAAATCCTCTCCAATCAAAGATTTTGAAGTAGCTTTGCTCCATAGTCCATTTTTGTTGCTTTTTGTCACTGTTTCTCCTTTCTCTTTATCATTATCAATACGTAGCGCTACAACACTGGGTAGGTCTTCGCTGACTACAACTTATCTCCAAGTTGATCGATTTTCCACGAATCTGCAATCAAATGAAATGTTCATTTTTTGAGATATGATTGGATGTTTTCTCTCCATTGTATACTGACATGCCCAAGTGGCATTCTTCTGTGCTAACTTCCTTCCACACCAGTTCTACAAGTTTGACATTTTGGCGTCTATGCACGTGTCCGATATACCTTAAGGGATTTATTTTCCTGAACAATATCGTTATGCGAGATTTCTTTATTCAGTATGTTTTCTTATTGTATACGGATTTGTAGCGATATGATAATGAGTTCTGAAGCTATTTTCTCGTGGCATTTTAAAGTAATTACTATTTAAATTTATTATTGTGGGTCTTACCTTGTCTGCTTAAACATTTTATTCATTTATACAACCACAGACATGTAATATTGGCATAATTACTGTAATTTTTATAATTTATATCACCTACCTATGTTTTATCTTTATTAGACAACACCCTAATATGGGATTATTATTTTCAGCATTTTAACTTTGTATCGTGACCTGAAGATGCTTTGCATATTATAGAAAGCGAAACCGGTCGTCCGATTAGTTAAATTAAATTGATTGTGAGTAAGTCTAACTTATTATTTCTTTTACCTTTTGAAATGGACTCACACAAGCAACACATTCATGATTTGTAGTTGTTGACTTTAATGTTTTTTCTAAATTGATTGAATTGGTTGATTGGTTTTCTGTTGATTCGCTTGTATTTGGTTTTCATTTCGTTGATTTTAAGTCAAACATTTTTTGTGCTCTCTTCACTTTATTGAAGTTTGTGGACGGAAGAGTTTCTCATTAGAGTTATGAGTTCTATATCATTAGCATATGCTAGGAGTGCTTTGTCCCTTGGGCCGTTAATGGATTACATCTTAAATAGGCGTTATTTCTATTTTAGTAAGCTGTTCATTAATTTTTTGATTATTGGAATCGAGAATCTGTATTTTATTCGACTGTTTTATAACACAAAGTTTCTTGGAGCATATTTTCATCTTTGGTTTCCAGTATCATTATTACAAGGATTTTGCTGGATATGGACATAGTGAACCCGGTGGTATGTACATGATGTTTTCATAACCAACGTTCAAAAATTTTTCTTACTGTAAATTTTTGATTATTTTACTAGGAAATATAGTGTTGTTTAATAATAATAAAGTTTAAGCAACAATTCCTATATGCATTAACTCGGTAATGATAATTCTGCTCCCCGATACCAGGTAGCAGTCCCGAAAACATTAAAACTGCTACACTCATGCTTCTCATTATCCAACAATTAGCCAGTCCAGAACTATACGCCTTATGATGGTACTGATATTGCTGCTGCTCCTCATAAGTGCATAGAATATGCAAGGAAGGTTTTAACAATTTAATAGGATTTTGTGTGTTAGAATATTATTTCTCCGAGAAAGTGAAGAATATCTATTTGCTATCCGGATTTAATCCATAAATTAAATAATAGAATGCTCTAAAATAATGCTAGTAGCAGCAAAAAAAAGCGGTCTAATAGTCATCATCATCATCATCAATCAGCCCTGAGTTGTGCATTGTTGAACATAGGCCTCCTCTAGACTTTTCCATCTGCTTCTGTTCTGCGCCTCTGGTATCCAATTGGTCACGATTCTTTTGAGGTCGTTGGTCCATCGCTTTGGGGGTCTTCCTCGGCTTCGCTTTTCAGCCCGTGGTCTCCACTCAAGCAATTTTTTTGTCCAACTGTTGTCTTTCATTCTTGCAACATGTCCTGTCCATCTCCTTTTTTGTTTTTTGTAATATGTTCGATAATGTCTTCCACTCCGGTTCTTCTACGAACTTCCTCGTTTCTTATTCTATTGCTTAAGTTTATTCCAAGCATTTATCTCTCCATCTTTCGTTGTGTCCTTCTCAATTTTTCGGCTGATGTTTTTGTGAGAGTTAAGGTTTCTGCTCCGTATGTGAGGACTGGTAGAACGCACTGGTTAAAAGCTTTTCTTTTTAAATGGATCGGTATATTTGTTTTAAATACGTCTCTCATTTTTCCGAATGCAGCCCAACCCAGACTTATTCTTTTGAGTAGCTCGCATGTTTGGTTTCGCGTTAACCTTATTTTGTGACCCAAATACACATATTTTTCTACAAGTTCTATGGGCGACTTTTTGACTTCTATTAGCTCATTGGGGACGATATTGGTCAACACATTTGTTTTTCCATCGTTTATTTTTAAACCGACTTTCTGGGTTACTTGCTGTAGTTGTTGTAGCATAACTCTGGCTTCTCCTAAGTTGTCTGTTATGAGAACAATATCATCGGCATATCTGAGATGATTGAATATCTTTCCATCGATTCTAATACCCTTTGATTCCCACTCTAGCCTTTTAAATGCGTACTCCATAACTGTTATAAATAGTTTTGGCGACAAGGTATCTCCCTGCCGCACCCTTCTGCCAATTTTTATCTTCTCAGTGCAATGGAGGTTAAAGGTTGTTGTCGCATTTGTCGCATGTCGTATATATTTCGAATAATATTTGCATACCTTTGATATATTCTGCATTCTGATAGTGCTTTTAAGATAGCAACTGTTTCGACTGTGTCAAATGCTTTGTAGAAGTCGACAAAGATAAGAGCAAGGGGTCTGTTATATTCGATAGACTTTTCAACTAGAGTTTTAAGGCATTGCAAATGGTCGTTTGTTCCGTGTCCCGCTCGAAATCCTGCCTGTTCTTCTGATTGATAGAAATCGAGTTTTGCTTCTAATCTGTTTGTCAGTATTCGAGTAAAGAGCTTGTATAGGTAGTTAAGCAAACTAATTGGCCTATAGTTTTCGAGATCTGCTTTATCCCCTTTTTTGTGGAGGATGATTGTAACCGAATTCTTCCATTTACTTGGAATGTTTTCACTATGCAGACATAGATTAAAAAGTGTTTGGATTCGGGACATTAAAAGTGGACCTCCTAGTTTAATTGTTTCAATGACTACACCATCTTCCCCCGGACCTCTATTATTTTTCATATTTTTGAGGGCATGTTGAATTTCCTCTCGTGATATATCTGGTATATCCTCCGATCCTACATTATGTACCTTTTGTATTGGTAGTTCGATGAGCTCTGGAATAAGTTGACTTTTATATAATGTTTCATAGAAACTTTCCACTATATGTAATATGCTTGGTCTATCTGAAATAATATTTCCATTTTTGTCTTTAAGTTGGAAGATTTCTTTTTTGTCATTTTCTATTTTTCTCCTCAATGCTTTCATGCTTTTGTTGTCTTCTATAGTTTTTATAATTTTCTCGTTGTTGTATTATCTAATATCCCGTCTGATGGCTTTAGAGATTTCTTTATTTATGTTGTTTATATCTTGTGAGTCAACATTTCCTTCACTTCTCAGTATTCTACGATCTTCCATTTTTTGTTTCGTTTCATTACTATTTTTTTGTTCTTTTCCATGTTTAGGGCCAAATTTTTCCTGAGCTTGTGTTAATGTATCTACTATTTCTTCGTTTAGGTTATTTATGTCTTCTCTTGTTGTATTTCTGAGTAAGTTACTGGTGATATATTTTTCAAACTCAAGTTCATTCGTTGGGCGCATCCAAGGTTTGAATTTTTTACTTTTTATCATCTTCAGTCTTTCTTGCTTAATATTGACTTCTACAGTTGCTCGGGCCATTATATGATCGCTTGCAACCGAAAATTGATTTAAGACTGTAACATCTTTGACTATATGTTTTTTGTCAGTGATGATGAAGTCGATCTCATTTTTTGTTTTACCATAGGGGCTCTTCCAAGTCCATCTTCTATAGATCTTCTTATAGAAGAAGCTATTCATTAAATATAGATTGTTTTCTTATAGGAAATTTAAGAGTATTTCGCCCCTTTCGTTTCTACCTGGTGTGCCAAAATTTCCGAGGGCATTTTCAGCTGGGTCAGTGCTTATTCCTATTTTGTCATTAAAGTCGCCCCATATTACCGTAAAATGTTCTTGGTCTTCTGAAACAGCTGTGTACAAGTCATCATAGAACTGTTCTATTTCTTTGTCAGCGTGACTCGATGTTGGTGCATAGACTTGAATGATCTTTATGGAGTAACGGGTGTTTAGTTGTAATTTTGCAAGTATAACTCTTGTGGAAACTGCTTTTACTGATATGATATTCTCAGTTAGTTTTTTATTAATAAAGAGCCCAATGCCTCCATTCCCATAGTTTTCTCCGACATGATAGAAAATGTGACCGGATTTTAAAGTGGTTAGGCTTTCTTCTTTCCTTCTGACCTCAGCGACTCCAACAATGTCCCAATTGATTTTATCAAGCTCAGATTCCATTTCTATGAATTTTTCTTCTGATAGCAGGGTTCTTGCATTGAAAGTTGCAATTTTTAGAGATATATATCTGTTAGATGGTTTTCTAAAATATGTCAGAATTTTGCCCCCCCCCAGAATCCGTGGACTGACTGATAGTCTGACTGATAGTCTGACTGATGGTCTAATAGTCACTAATGAGAAAAGCAAATAAATGTTCTTAAACATACAAAAGAGAGGATCGAGAGTAGGGCATAACGGAACAATAAAGCCATATAATTTTGAAAGATTGCAGCGTCTTAGATGCCGTAGGTAATGTTGTTACATAAAAAATAAAAGGGAATATTTAGGTAGCTAACTGATGTTTATGTATATATAACCCTCTTTATTAGACCAGGATTGCTAGAAAAGCCATCAGAGGTATTTTCCGACTTACAGAGGTCCGAGTACTAACCAATACCAAACAGAGCTAATTCCAAGATCAAACACATATATAAAGGAAATATTGACATAAATTTTAAAAACGTCATTTACCTGGCTGTATTTTCAATAGGAAAGGGAAGACAAAAAAGAAGAAAAGGCAATACAATCTTGTTCCGTTCTGACTATACGATGACGATGATCTTTATATAACATATAAGGAGAAAGAGAGAATAATATTTATGTTTAATTTAGAACTCTCAGGTTTTCTCCCTTTTGAATTGGGTATGTATATGTATTACCATAGAAAATAAAAGCAAGAGAACTATAATTATAAAACGAAAAGATTACGAAATGAAAAGATTATATAAATCCCTTATATTTGCACAGACTGTTTTACAAAAGGTGAACAAATGAGCATAAACGGACAGCTGTTTTACAAACTTAATATTATTAGACGCATTTAGGATCAATTTCACTCAAAATATGATATGCTAAAATACGATACAACACGAAAAAGGCAATGACTTTTACAGCTGATTGCCACATAAATATCAATGTATTGTAGTTGTTGACTTTAATGTTTGTTCTAAATTTATTAAATTGGTCTCTTCTGTTGATTCGCTTGTATTCGGTTTTCATTTCGTTGATTTTAAGTGAAACATTTTTCGTGTACTTTGTTAAAGATGTTTGCGGACCGGAGAGAGTTTCTTATGAGATCCATATCATTAGCATATGCCAGGAGTGCTTTGTACCTTGGCCCGTTAATGGATTACATCTTAAATATGCGTTATTTCTATTTTACTAAGCTGTTTATTGATTTTTTGACTATTTGAATCAAGAATCTGTAGTTTATTCGACTGTTGAATAAAACAGACTTTCTTGGTGCATATTTTTATCTCTGGATTTTTGTTTGCCGTCTCCTTATTACAACGATTTTGCTGGATATCGACATAGGGAACCTGGTGGTATGTACATGATGTTTCCATAACCAACGTTCGAAAATTTGTCTTATTCTAAAGTCATGATGATTTTACTAGAAAATATAGTGTTGTTTAATAATAATAAAGTTCCAGCAACGATTACTATATGCATTAACTTGGTACTAATATCTCTGCTCTCCGCTAACAGATGGCAGTCCCGAAAACATTAAAACTCATGCTTCCCATTTTCCAACGATTAGCCAGTCCAGTACTATACGCCTTATTATGGTACTGATATTGCTGGTGCCCCTCATGAGTGAATAGAATATGCAAGGAAGGTTTTGGCAATTTAATAGGATTTTGTGTGTTAGAATATTATTTTTCCGAGAAAGTGAAGAATATCAATTTGCTATCCGGATTTAATCCATAAATTATTAGAATACTATAAAATAATGATATTAGCATAAAAACGGTCTAATTGTCAGTAATAAAGCATATAAATGTTCTTTAACATACAAAAGAGGTGACGTAGAGTAGGGCATAACGTAACAATAGACCCATATAATTTTAAAGGATTGCAACATTTTAGATATCGTAGATAACGTTGTAACATAAGAAATAAAAGGGAATATTCAGGTAGCTAACTGATGTATATATAACTCTTATAATACTTTTAAATTCAGAGGTCTAATACGACTTTCTTAAATCAGGATATATAAAACAGTGATTAAACCAGTGCTAATGTGTGGATATGTGGCCAGAACGCTAACAAAACAATGTACGTAAAACTCAGGTATTAATTAGATCAGGATCGCTAGAAAAGCCATCAGAAGTATTTTCCGACTTACAAAGGTCCGCGTACTAACCAATACCGAACGGAACTAATGCCAAGGCCAAACACATATATAAAGACAACAACGTCGTGTAAGAAGCTAAATCTCAATGCTAAAGTTGCGCTGGCTATATCCAAAGGCTCTATAATAACTACATTGCCAAGTTAAATTGGGAGGATGACCCAAGAGAAAAAATGCCTTTAGGACTTCCACAAATGAAGGGGGAAGGTAACATGAGGTCAGATTTAGGAATAATGAGACTATCTACCGACCCATCATATTTATCAACACATGCCTGTTCAACTACCTGCTATCCTACCTATAGTCAATACTCATCTGTTGGGGACTATCAAATCAATTACATGTAATCAAACAAACCAGGCTTAAAAAAAGTTATCTCAGGAAAGGCACTTTTAAAACGTTATTTACGTGACTTATTAAAATTTAAATTTTTAATGAAAAGTAAAAGATTAGCCATTTGTTATGGGGTTCAGAGAAGAACCTTCACGATGTTAATTTTTTGAGATATGATTGGATGTTTTCTCTTCATTGCATACTGAGACGCCCAAGTGGTATTCTTCTGTGCTAACTTCCTTCCATAACAGTTTTACAAGTTTGACATCTTGGCGTCTATGCAATTTATTTGCCTAAACAATATCGTTATAAGAGCTTTCTTTATTAAGTATGTGTTCTTCTTCTATACGGATTTGTAGCGATATGATAATGAGGTTAAAACAATTTTCCTATTATTTTCCTTTCAAATATTCGTAGTTCTTCCTTATCCGTTTTAGTCATTGTCCATGATTAGCATCTATGTATTAAAATAGGTAAAAAGTTTAAATTATGATCTGTATTTCTTTAGTGGCATTATTATTAACCATGATTATTTATTTAAGATATTTAAAGTGTTCCATATTTACGAAATTGTAGTTGTTAACTTTAATATTTTATCAAGATCTATTAAATTGGTCTCTTCTGTTGATTCGCTTGTATTTCTTCTTAGCTTGACGAATTCTTCTTTTTTCATTCTGTGAACTACTAGTGGGTTCTTTTTACGGAATTTTTTCATCACGTTTAGGTAATCATCAACGGTATATAAACGTTGTTGAAATTTTAGGGCATTTTCAAAATCTCCAAAATCACTACCATTGGGTAAAAGCTATGACTAGGAAAGAAATAGCGTAATGTAATTTTTTCAATGGTAGGATGAGTTTCCAAAATCATTTTTAGAATCAACTATTTTAATGCTGCGGTTTTGGCCGCCACAAGAGTCTGACCACAAAATTACATGTTTTGCAGAAGTAACATTTTCTTCAATGTGTTTCTTAAGACCAATGCCTACGTCCTGGGCTCCCCGACCAGCTTCACCTTCTATCCAAATATAACAATGACCTTTTTTATCCTTGGCGCTATGGATACCAAGGTTGTAAATACATAATTGACGCTTATAATATACAATATTTATTAGAATTCTCGAAAGGGGAAGAGTTTTTCTTTAAATCAAAACAAAAGGTTTCCACTTCTGGTTGATCGTTGCTTATCTTCATGTCTAGCTTTCTTTCTTCTAAGTGCACATTTTTTCTTTTTTTAACGCTTAATTATTCGTTATCTGCGCAATTTTTAATTTCTAATTCGAAACAATCACATCTACTACAAGTATCTTTTTTCAACTTTTTTCTTTGAAGATTAAATCGTGTTAAAAACATTTTTTTGTAAAACGAAAATTTAACAAGGTCATTGTCTGCTTCTTCAATATACAATTCATACATTTTACTTAATGTTATGTCTTTTGTTAAGTATTCTCTTTCTGTGTTAGCTCTTCTGTAATGTGACTATTATAGAAAAATTTAAGCAATAACTGCCACTACTTCTTAACCTAAACGCCTCAACAAGTTGCCAACGTCACCATTGTTAACCACGTTTATGTACATATGTTGCCAAATATTCGATTTACAATCATTAAAACGCTCGCAAGAGGCGCTTGGTCCAAAACTAATACACAAAAATTAGTCGCTTGCTCTAGTTATGCAAAATTCAAAATCCAAAATAAAAAGAAAGGTACTTAATCTTTTTAAATATATCTGGTTATCCGTTACTAACAGGTTAATGGGATTTATTACGTAGATAGTTTATGCCTTTTTCTATCTTCTTCTTTAAGTTCCATCTTCTATCGAAGGTTGAAAATCATTATGGCTATACGGACTCTGTTGACTGCCGCTCTATAAAGTTCTACACTACTGCATTCAAACCATTCATTTAAGTTTTTAAGCCAGAATATTCTTCGTCTTCCCACATTTCGCTTTCCTCGGATTTTGCCTTGCATAATAAGTTGTAATAATGCGTATGTTTGCCCTCTCATCACATGTCCTAAGTACTCAAGTTTTCGTCTTTTGATAGTTAATAATATTTCCGCCCCATTCCTATCATTCTAGTTACTTCCACGTTTGACATTCTTTGAATCCATGATATTCGTAAAATTCTTCTGTAACACCAAAATTCAAAGGCGGCCCACTTATTCAGATGGACTTGTTTTAGTGTTCACGCTTCCAAGCCATAAAGAAAAGTAGGGAACACGTAATATCGAAGCATTCTAAGGCTCTAACGTTATATCCCGAAAACAAAGAAACTTTTACAGTTTAAAAAATAATGCACGTGCTATTTCAATGATTGTCCTAATTTCTTTTGTTTGGTCTACATCTGATGTTATCCTGTTGTTCCTCTTTTCCACCAGAAAGCGCCATAATCCACAATTTAAGAAATTGGGGCTGGGTCTAGTGATGCATAACGCCGTTCATATAGCAATTTGTTGTCACATGAAAGATTGTGGGACACAGTCATATTTTAAGATAAAAACTTCAATTCAGAGAGTGGACATTCTTACTAAATGTATAATCTAATATGGAAGCATGTTTATGTTTTACAGACTTAGAAAGCACTGAGCACACAAGTATTTATTTTTTTATGTACTAGGTCGTAAAATAAGTATACTCAAAACAAATAAATATTATCTACCAAGTATTCTACTCCACTTTAATATCAATGCATCAGATATATTATAAAGATTTCGTCGTAGTTGTAAATTAATAGGAGATAAAGCCAAATGTAGAGCATATAGTGAAATCTGAATATCTTAGAATAACTATATCGAGCGGGAACATTATTGATGAGCAAAAGGGAGACCCATCGCTGAGAAAGTGACAAAGCAATTGGCAAAAGCAAAGGGTACTTTGTACTAAAGTACCCATACTCTAAAGCATAAGCAGGTCTTTTCGTACTCTTTTAGTAAGTGATAGATTCGACCGTTACTTGATGGAAATTCATTTTATCTAACAATTAAACAGGTATGCGTTTACACGTCATATTTTGTAACTGAATAAGTTGAGGAGGGGATAACTGTTTGTCTCAAGTTGGTCATTCAGAATTATGTCTGTATTTTTTAATTTGCTAATTTCCATAGATTCTAATATTCATGGAATCTACAGATAGCTTAAGGCCTTTATTATAAATACACTTTTTTAGTAATAAAAATATATAAATAGAACCTAGAATACGCCTGTAAAAGTATGTAACCTTTGATCTCTGGGATAAACCCATCTCCTGAACAATGGTGCCGATATATGTAGGTAAAATTTTCTACACCTATTTTAACCTGTTTATTTCCTCATTATCAATATATATGAGTTGTAACCGATACCACAAACTCATTTACTTATAGAGACTATATATTGACTATAGTTATTACTATACAAATCTGACTCGAAATATCGTCTTAAAATAACAGTAACAGCAAAGTGAAAGATTAGTCATTTTTTATGAAGTTTAAAGTAGAAGCGTTCACGAAAATTGAAGTACTAATAAGACCACCGCAATCGGGCGTACCCTGGGTAATGAATAATTAAGTAATCGTTAATTCTTAAATCACCCGTTCAATATGTTTTTTGTTAAATCGGTGCTTTTTAGGACCAACTATTCTAATTATGTGTATAAATATTAAGAGTATATCTAGAGATAAAGACACTCCACTTTACATAAAAACTTATAATGAGAGAAAACAAAACCAGTCAGCTGAGAGAACCTTTTAACGATGTTGAGCTTGGATCCGCTATCCACGTATATAATGAACAATATTACGGCTCCTGGCTGAGGATCTGAGCACAAAACTATAAAATTTGAACTAAAAATACAACAATGGCTAATATCCAAAGTCTTTAGACAAGCAAAGCAAAGACAAAGTTGTTGCCTTGCTTAAACCTGGCAAAAACTCCAACGACCACAAAAGCTATCGGCCAATATATCTATTTATTTTGTCAGCTATACAGAATACTTCTGTACATGATCCTTAATATAAACCGATAAAAGAAGAAAAACTCAAATTAAAAGACAAAAGTGGCTATATATGACAGGTTAGATCATATATGTCACAAATACTAAATCTTGCCCAACACAGCGAAGAGAAGTACGAAAAATATCAGGTATGAGGAGTGGTATTTGTTAATCTAAATGCCGTTTATAAATAGTTATTTAAATAACTTATAACATATTTAGTTATAAATTAGTCAGACAAATTCAGGGAATATTAAGACTCACATCCATACATAAGCTCTACAATATCGTAGCTATCAATCCACCTAATATCCGAAGATAAGTAGCTACAGAGCAAAAAAAAACAAAGTCCAGATTCGTGACATCCACTCCACGAATACCAGCCTATTTTATGACTAGAATCAAGGAAAAACTGGCTATATCAACACATCTGCAAGATATACAAACAAAAATAAGCTGCTCCTCTCCATCTGATCCCTCGAACGGAACTTCCTTATGGTAGTTATCTTCCTTAAATCTGCCAGGAGGACTCTTGCCTGCAAACACCGGTTAACTTAAGTGCATGTGGGGTGGTACAAGACTTATCACACTTTCTTAGTTAACTTTACCGTTCAAATCGCTCTTTTTGAAGGGACAAGGTTTATTTATGTGAACTGAACATGTAAAGTACAGTCAGTAAGCTATTACTTATAAAGATTATTGCAAATTTGACACTAACTCCACTTATATTAATTACATATTACTCCTAAATACGAGATAAAACATTCAGAAATATGTAATATTGGTGAAGTGGTATAATTCATGTTAGAAAAATTAATCATTCTTCCCTTTTTTGTGCACTACTACCCATTTTAACAAAAAAATATCTATTTTAGCACTTAAATATTTATTTTGAGATAACCTTCTATCCAGAATTAAAAAATAGAATAATAAGAAATAGAATCCAGAAAAAAATAAAATAATAAAATAGAAGAAATAAAATAATAAAAAAGCTGTATATAAGATATGATGAAACAATAAAAGAAGTTCTTATTAACCGGATTCTTAAATAAAACGTATAAAGACATACTCACGTTAACAAAATACATTAGGAAATTTTCGCATATGAAAAAACACATCCAACTTGGTAATGAAATCCTTTTGTATCTATAAATCTATTTTTAGAAAAGCACGTACCTACCAAAAACAGGTATTTGGTAGTACACATATCTGTAACATACTGTAATGCGTATGAATGATAACAAAAGTAAGGAGTCTATTTGAACCGTTTAGAATATACGCTGGAAATAAACGGCTTAATCCCATAGTTGCCAAACTATCAGAGCTTACTTAAACCGATATACGTATGGTTCCAATATACACGGAACAAGATCTGAACGACCCCTATAATATATACACGTGAACTAAGCGATATACATTCATGATACAGGGGTACTTAGGGGCTCCACAAAATTTTTAAAAATTGTGAAACTATACATGTTGACGAATCGAAGAGCCAATATTATGGAATGGTCAAGTGAGCTCCGTATATCGGTGGCCACTTGACCACGGAGCTCACTTGAACCTGAATTTTAACATGGGCGGAGTCCACTTTATGCCGTAGATATATATATATATATATATATATATATATATATATATATATATATATATATATATATACAGAGTTGACCAAAAGTCTGGAAATGCCTAATTATCTCTCAAATCGATAGTCCATGGATGGTCCGAATTATACAAAAACCGAGATACGGTTATTCTGCAATATGGAGATTTCAAATTTGATGCTTGCACTTTTGTCAGATTTACCATTTTTCTAAAATTATTAGTCACTTTGGTTTTTTCAATACAACACTTTAAATATTATATTATTATTGAAATCCTCACTGTAATACGAGCTTAACAAAAAGTACATTTGGCATTTTATCTACGAAGGTCTTAAATAAGTAAAACTTCTTGGTTCCAAATAGTTTTGAAGTAATTAAGTAAATATAGAATGCTGTGATTTTGACATTTTTTCATAAAACTAATAGTTTTACCATTAGAGAAAAGTTTGTCAACTAACGTTAACAGTTGTTTTACGTGTTTTTAAAAGCTCTACAATAAAGATGATTTTTAATGAAAAAGAGCGAATTACTGTTTTAATGTGCAAATGTGCAGCTACAATGTTAAATGTGTATTTCTTAGTTTTAACACTGATAGAAGCACTTTGTATTTCTTCAGTTTCAATTTTTTCATGTTCCCAGTGGAGAATTTTTAATTATCTATTTTTAACAGCGACACCAGCTTCACATCTGGCTGAATTTTGTGGATGTATGGCATGATAGATTTGACAACCTTGCAGCTTAATAAATAAAAAATAGTCCATACCACCTTATCCGATCCAAGTGTCGCTGTAGTTATTAGTTAGTACACGCCTAATATTTATTGTACGATGCAGTTATACTCCGTCATGTTGAAACCACATGTTTCGAATAATTGCCAAGTAAACATCCTCTAACAAGCCAGGCAACTAGTATGTTAAATTCCTTTAATATTCATTGTCAGTAACTGTTTGGAAAAATAAGGTCCAATAACATATGATCCAACAATGCCTCCCCCAAACAATCAACGACCACCTGTTCTGGGACGTAACTCAAAATAACCTGAATATTTTCATCGGAGTAATAATGATAACCATAAAATCATTTTCATGTAATTCCTGATGCAGCTGAATTTTAAATGGGTTAAATATATTTTTCATTGTTCGTTATTGTTGGCGCGTATTTATGTGTGGATTTTCTATTAAGTGTACTATAACTCAAACTTTACTGCCATCCCTAAAACCATTATTGGTATTAATGATTTTAAATATTTATAGATTTAAAAGTTTTTAGAAGGCTTTTTTGTAGGATGTTTTCTTGGAAATAATCTCTGATTATACACTTCTTGTGTAAGTGTTCTTAACAGTTTTTACGTAATTCACCGAATACAAATGTCATGTTCACCATTTCTTTAGTTCAAAAATTCATATTTAAAATTTAAAAATGTTACAAACAATGTAACTACAATATTACCAGCTTTTATAACACAAGTAGATACTGTTTATTTTAATAAATATTTTGATAGATACATTTAACGTTTTCAATGTAGGTATTGACATTAAACATATTAATACTGACAGTTGTTCACGCCTCTATCTAATTCAAGTTTGTGATGTCCTCTCGTGGGAGTCACTATCCGGGTAGCTTTTAGACAGTCAGAGACAGAGTTCAAAATAAAAATAAAACTTTATTGTCTTCCTTAAATTAAATTGACAAAAATCTTATGTACATATTTACAATTTGGTTTAGTCTTCTCAGTACCTGGCCTATTTATTCAAATTAAGTTTGACCTTGTCATATGAAATTAGTCTTATCGGCAAGCGAGTGTGTATTTGAAATTTTACGTGAACGTTGTATCGATTCAATAACAGCGGACGATAGGTACAAAGAAAGGAAAGGAACTCAACACGTCCCTTAAGTGATTCGGGTTAATAGGACACTGCTCGACAGTCTCAACACGACTGCTTCAGAGTACGGGTAGTGAAGAGCTCAACACGCTCTTCGGGTAACGGCGGTATGGGACGGAACAACTTGTGAACTCAACACGTCCACAAGCCGGGGTAGGGAAGAAGAGAACCTTCAGTCAACACCTGTCGATTCTCTCTCTATGAGGAAATGTTGCGGTTTATATAGCGGAGCTTGGTAATTAGTTTTGCCCTTTCTACTGTCGATACATTCCTACTTCATGGGTTGGTTCGCGCGCACGCTGGTTTAACGGTGATGGCTTGGACTCATCGTTACACCCCCTCTTCCTGGAAAGAAAAAAATTTTGGAACAAAATTTTTTTATTTTTATTCCTTGCCAGGTACTTGGTTACCCTAAAAAAAATTTACAATACATCGAAATAAAAAATGTCCGCCCTAAAAAAAATAAATATCATCTTCTTAAAAAAAATGGTCTTCCTCTCTCTTAAAAAAAACGTCTTCCTTCGTGGGGCTTCAATTATTGGTTTTTATCCTCAGCACCCGGTTCGGGAGTCTCAGTCTGTATTTTTTTCCTTTATGCTGCGGCGGAATTAGTGAGAGCAGCGGGATTGACACTGGAATTGACTGGACTTTCTGAATTTTTGTGATGCCCATGGTTGGTTCATCGAAAAGGTTTTTAAATTTGGAAATAGCCTTTATCAGGGGCTCGCAGCCTTTGCCGGGGGTATTAGGTTTTGGTGTGTTCCCCAATGGTGATATTAATTCTGGAACGGTGTATGGTGGCGGCGTAACTGTGCCGTCCATTTCTATGTCACTGTAATATATTTCTAACGTGTCTGACATTATATTTGAAGGTTACTGGTAAACTGTATTAAAATATACTGTCACTACTTGGTGTTGACTGTAAGTGCTTGGACTGATTAAGGAGTAGGGAAATCGGTAAATGCGGGTTTTAGGTCTTTGATATGAGCTGTTATTGTACGGTTTTTATCGTCGTGTTTTAATTTGAATATTACATTAGAACACACTTTTGTTATAGTATATGGGCCTGAAAATTTCGGTGCTAATTTGGCGTTAAAATTTTTGGCGGCATTTGAGAGTTGGTATTCCCTTTTCATGACTTTGTCGTTTATTGTGGGTTTCCACTCTCTTCGTCGTAAGTTGTAGTAATGGCTTTGAGTTGTAAAAGCTTTTGCCAGGTTTGTACGTACTAGTTCGAATGTTTCTCGTAGTTTATGCCATTTTATGTTTTGATCGGTATGTTGTGTGTCGTTTGGGGTTTTTACGACTTTACTTGGAATTTCTAGTTCGTGTCCAAAGTTCAGGAAGGCTGGGGAGAAACCCGTTGAATCGTGTTTAGCTGTATTATATGCGAATAGTAGTTCTGGAAGGCTCGTGTCCCATTTCTTATGGTTATTATCGCAGAACTGAGCTATCATTGTTTTGATTACTCTGTTTGTTCTTTCTACTGGATTATTCTGGGGTGAATATGGCGGAATGTTTCTTTTAGAAATCTGGAATTCGTCTAGCAACTTTCGTACTTCCCTGTTATCGTATGTTCTTGCGTTGTCTGATATTAGCTCTTTGGGTGATCCGAATCTCATAATGATTTTATCTTTTAAGTTCTGACAGACTGACTTTGCCGTTGCTGTTCTGATCGGTATGGCTTCGACCCATTTTGAAAAGGTGTCCTGGAATGTCATTATATATTTGTTTCCATTGCTGGATGTTGGAAGGGGTCCTATGATGTCGGTTGAAACGGTGTGCCATGGATGTGGCGGAATTTGTGTAGATTGCATGCGGCCTGGAGTTAAGCTTTGTTGCGGCTTAAATTTCTGACAGTTCTTGCAGTTCCTGACGAACTTTGCGGCGTCTTTAAACATCCCTGGCCAGTAGTATTTTCTAGCTAGGCGGGTTATTGTTTTGGCTATTCCTAGATGTCCTGCGGTCGGTTGCTCGTGGTTTTCTGCCAGGAGTTGTTGTCTCTTGTGGTTTGGGATGCATAGTTTCCAGGGGTTGGATACCTCTGTCTCTTTTAAATCGTATTTGTCCCAGAAGTGTCGATAGAGAAGTCCATCTTTGATAGAGTAGTCTGGAAATAGTTGCGGATTTGTCTGGATTTTATTTAAAGCTTTATTGTACCATTCGTCGGGTTCTACATCTTTTACGTTTATTATGCAAACCAGATCTACTGGTTCTCTAGAGAGCGCGTCGGCCAGGACATTCTGGGAGCCCTTTCTGTAAATGACATCGAAGTCAAATTGTTGCAGCAGCATTGCCCATCTAGCTATTCTACCTGTAGGGTTTTCCATTGTTTGTAAGTATCGTAGACTTTGATGATCTGTGATAATTGAAAATGGGTATCTTTCGATGTAGGGTTTCATTTTTTCTACACCGAAGATGATCGCTAGTAGTTCTTTTTCTGTCACGCTGTAATTTTTTTCGGCATTTGTTAGGGTTCGACTTGCGTAAGCGATGACTTGTTCCTGTCCTTCGTCGTTTGTTTGTACTAAAGCTACTCCTAAACCATGGTTTGAAGCGTCCGATTGTAAAAAAAATCTTTTCTGGAAGTCCGGGCAGATCAGTATTGGAGCTTGTGTCAGTAGTAATTTTATTTTGTTAAATGCTTCCTCTTGGTCTCTGTCCCAAGTCCAATGTTGTTTTTTCTTTAGTAGCTTTGTTAAAGGGGCTGTAGTTCGTGAAAAATCTTTTATAAATCTCCTATACCATGAGATGATGCCCAAAAATCGGCGTAGTTGTTTAACGGTTTTTGGCGCGGGATATTCGACTATAGCTTTTGTCTTGTTGTCGTCCACTTTTATTCCCGTTTTGTTTACTACATGGCCTAAATAATTTATCTCTTCTTTGCAGAATTTACATTTGTCTATATTAATTCGTAGTTTGGCCTGCTGTAGTCTGTGAAGTACTTCTTTTAAGTTTTCCATATGTTCCTCGAACGTTTTCCCCAGTACTATTATGTCGTCTAAATAGGCGAATGCATGTGGTTCCATTTCTGGGCCGATTATTGTATCTAGTAATCGTTGAAAAGTAGCGGAGGCGGCGTGTAATCCGAATGGAAGTACTTTGAACTGGAATAGTCCTTTTCCTGGTGCTATGAAAGCGGTCAAGGGTTTGCTTGCTTCGGAAAGTGGTACTTGCCAATATCCATTTTTTAGATCGAACGTGGTAAAATATTTTGCAGATTTTAACTTTTCTAGGATATGATTGATGTACGGTAATGGGTAGGCATCTTTTTCTGAGATGTCGTTGATTTTCCTAAAATCGATGCAAAATCTGTATCCGTTGTTATCCTTCTTTTTTACTAGGACGATGGGGGAACTGTACGGGCTATTAGATTTTTCTATCACGTTCTCTTCTAGCATCTTATCTATCTCATCGTTTATGATCTTCTGCATTGCCGGGTTTCGGGGCCTGTATCTTTGTTTGATCGGTGTATTATGTTTGAGTTTTATTGTATGTTCGGTTAGATGTGTTGTTCCTTTAATTTGTTTAAATTTCTCCAATTCTGTTAGTAACAATTCCTGTAATTGTTTTTTTTTCGGTATTGTTTAGTGTAGTACTGATGTCGAGCTGATCTCGTTTCGGACTGTTCGTGAATTCCGGTATGTATGACGGAATATCTTCGGTCTGGTCGTCGGCCGCGGTATCGGTCGGTAGTTCGGTATATCTTCGGTCTGGTTGTCGACCGCGGTATCGGTCGGTAGTCGGTATATTTTCGGTCTGGTCTTCGACCGCGGTATCGGTCGGTAGTCGGTAGGTCGTTTTGTTATATATTTTGCTTCTCTGTTGGAGCGGATATCTTGCGGTTGGTGTTTCGTTGACCCTGGAATTGGTCGGTATTCGGTTATTGTCTGCATTGTACGATCTGGATCCGTGTTCTGTCCTGGTTGGGTATTGTTCTCTCCTTCTTACGCGATTTCTATTTAAGATGTTTGATAAATCAAGGCCCCATCTTGTTATTTCATGCATTCCCAGTACTACTTCTGAAGCTAGGTTTGGTAAAAAATGTAGCTTGGCTTTTCTCCAAACGTTGTCTATGGAACATTTTGCTGTAAAACAGATTTCTATGTTGCTGGTTTTTCCATCTGCCAGCGTGATCTTTAAAGCTTTTCTGTCGCTTTTTGTTCCACATTGTTCCAATATTTTTTTACCTTTTTGTCCTATAAACGAATTTTGGGCTCCTGTGTCTATTAGTGCTCTTAACTTTTTACCGTTGCTGAACGTTATCGTTGTGTGGGGTCGTTGATCTGTATAGTGTGCGTAGCTGGAGGTTGTTAGGGAGGACTCTAAATGCTGACTGGGTTGCCTCCTTCTTGTCCAGTCCTGTTGGAGTTTTCCGGTCGGCTTCTACATTGGCAGTTATTGGAAGTTGTTCCTCGGGTTCCGCAATGGCTGCAGAAGAGTACAGCGATAGCTCTGCAGTTTCTTCTATTGTGGCCTCTGCGGCCGCATCTCCAACAACAAGTCTGTCTGTCGAAATTCTGTATTTTGTTATTACGACTATTTGCCTGTGTCCAGTCACACCTTGTATTGTTTCTGTTATATATTTCTTTTTGGACCATATCATATTCTTCCGCTAGTCTGATGATGTCCTGTGTTGACGATACGTCTTGCCTCTTTATATACAACTTGTATTTCGGGTTCATATTGGTGTATATCCTGTTTAGTTCTTCTTGGTGATTGAATTCACCATGTCTTCTGATCATTGTTTGAATATCAATGATGTAGTCTTTTACACCTTCGTTGTTTCGTTGGAGTCGGTTCCGGATTTGAGCTTCCAGAGATTGCGTGAGAACGGAGGAAACGAAGAAATTGCGGAAATCTTGTTCGAAGTCTTTTAATTCGTTCCAATATTTATTATTGTTTCTGTACCATAGTAATGCTTTCCCGTTTAATGTTTCTGGTAGAGCTTGTAAAACGTGGGCGTCTTGTAGGCCGTAAGCTGTCTGGAGTTCTTTCAACCGTTCTATGAATTCTATTGGGTCTCTTGAACCGTCAAAGTGTAACCCCCATTTGCGTACTATTTCCATCTTTCTTTGTCTGTCTTCCATCCGGTTTTCTTCTATTTCCTCTGGGTTTTGGCCTTTTTGAGTTGGTGCCTTGATGATCACAACTAATCTCGCTCTTAGCTCGCTGAAATTCCCTTCCGTCGGCTGTTCTCTGTTTGTTAATTCGGCTATAAGTTCGTCTTTCTTTAATAGGTACACCCAACTAACCTTCGACGTTTCCGGAGCGTCTGTCATTTTTGAACTGTGAATCACCCTGTATTTGATTAAAATTTGAAATGTAGTACTGTCTCATGAAAATAAAATTCGGAATTCGGTCGGTATTATTGTTTAAAACGTATTTTTCTGCTCGGGCGCCATTTGTGATGTCCTCTCGTGGGAGTCACTATCCGGGTAGCTTTTAGACAGTCAGAGACAGAGTTCAAAATAAAAATAAAAACTTTATTGTCTTCCTTAAATTAAATTGACAAAAATCTTATGTACATATTTACAATTTGGTTTAGTCTTCTCAGTACCTGGCCTATTTATTCAAATTAAGTTTGACCTTGTCATATGAAATTAGTCTTATCGGCAAGCGAGTGTGTATTTGAAATTTTACGGGAACGTTGTATCGATTCAATAACAGCGGACGATAGGTACAAAGAAAGGAAAGGAACTCAACACGTCCCTTAAGTGATTCGGGTTAATAGGACACTCCTCGACAGTCTCAACACGACTGCTTCAGAGTACGGGTAGTGAAGAGCTCAACACGCTCTTCGGGTAACGGCGGTATGGGACGGAACAACTTGTGAACTCAACACGTCCACAAGCCGGGGTAGGGAAGAAGAGAACCTTCAGTCAACACCTGTCGATTCTCTCTCTATGAGGAAATGTTGCGGTTTATATAGCGGAGCTTGGTAATTAGTTTTGCCCTTTCTACTGTCGATACATTCCTACTTCATGGGTTGGTTCGCGCGCACGCTGGTTTAACGGTGATGGCTTGGACTCATCTGGTTACAAGTTTATTTTATGCATTTTTACCATCCGGCAACATAGTAGCGTAGGAAGATATATTATGCCATATGTGAAGATAAGGCGAGTCCCTAAAGGCACCCCAAAGAAGACAGCACTCAAATACGAGACGAGATCGGTGATACAGCATTTAGCGCGAGCGGACATAATACTTATTAGCATTCATATTATATGTATTGTGTAATTCAAAATAAAGTCAGTTTTGTTTTCGCACGGAGTTTGATTATTCACCAGCGGCACAAGCGAAGTGCATATCAAGCAAAGACATGGTCCATTCGAATCGAATCATCAAATTCTTGTGTTGAAACAGTGTAAATTCACCGAATTCCGAACTCATATTTGTGTCATCAAATTAGCGGGCGAGATAGTGCATTCATAGTGGCCCGAGCGCGTTATAGACTGTCGAGCGTTATTCTTAAGACAGTTACATAATTGGACAACTGTGGGTTTAAAATTTGTGAAGACCTATTATACGAGTTGAGGCGAAGATCCTTGGCGCCAGGAGGCTAGCTGTTATACTAAATTCATTTAACAGAAAAGTAGCCGTCAACAAATGCATGTACAGAACACGCGAAACCTGATATTTATATAATTGTACAGGGTTGTATTAAGATTCTAACAGTCTATAACATCTAAATTTGAAATGAATTAATTTATAATTTTTAGGATTACTGTTAAAATAATAGTAATCAATGATTAATCTTCCAAAGAAGTATACTTTAATATTAGTTTTTGTAAACTGCCATTCACACATCATTAGATAATTGTGGTATTAATCAAAAGGCAAAAAATAGAAAGTTGTTTTTATACATTTTACGCTTTAAGACCAATATTTGGAAATAAGTAATAATATTATCATTAATGATATAAAAAAGAGACCTCTTCTTGTGTAAAAGTTAGGGAAAATACTTATACATATATTATTGGGTAGATAGACTTATACATTTAACATTACATTAACATTAAAAAATAAAATTTATTAAGTCGACGTTTCGATTTCGATTTAACATTTATTTGTGTCAGCAGAAACGAATGTATATTTAGAAGAATTGTGACGTCACTATTTTTTACTTTGATGCCGGTTATGTCGAAGATGGTTCGACATATCAAAATGCCTTTTTCAGATTTTGATTCAGGAGACAAAACTATATATGAATCCATTGATAGATCGTCCCCAATATTGCATAGGCGACAACGCACAAAGGAACATACTTTGCGGATGTAAAACGAAAGGTTTTCTTTGAAAATGATGAAAAAAACTTTTTAATATTACATATAAGTAATATCCAATTACGAAAAATAAGTACTGGAAAACTACATAGGTACAATGAGTAAAATGGGTTATAGTTTTTAATTTTTAAAATATTCCATTTTGTTTATGTAATTTCGAATAATTTCGTATCTTTTATTTATCATTGCTACTCATTTCCACATCAAAAGCTAGATCCATCTTCAACCGGATGGGGGCCTTCTTCAAGAGCCACAACCTCTCTCTTGCTATAAAAGTAAGAATGCTGCGATGCTACGTCTAATCTGTTCTTTTTTATGGCATTGAATCGTGGACCTTGAACGAAGATATGTGCAGAAAATTGGAAGCATTTGAGATGTGGCTGTATCGGAGAATACTTAAAATCCCGTGGACTGACCGAGTCACCAATGAGGAGGTCCTCAGAAGAATGAAGAAGAACAGAGAGGTACTGACCACCATAAAATCTCGTACTTTGGACACATTATGCGAAATGAATCCAGATATGCCCTTCTATAAGCCATCCTGCTAGGAAAAATATTTGGATAACGGGGTCCAGGAATTACATGATGGATTTTTCAGACCTGTCGAGAGTCCATCCAAAAATGCTTGTCTTGATGAGGTGACTGACTTATCAATCCATGTTTTTCATTTAGTATGACCGGCGTTAATCCAAGTCTCATCTAAATAATATATTTTACGATTGCCATTCCTATAATCTTTTATCTGCCTTAAAAATTCTCTTCTCCAGATTACAAGGTCATCTCTGTCTGTAAGCATACTGTTCCTGCCACGTTTTTCAAATTTGAATTGAAGTTTTTTCAAAAGCTTGTAAAAAGTAGTACGTTTGAAATCAGGTAGATTGGGTCGTCGTTGACCTGTTGTAGAACTCTATCTATCGTGGGAATTTCATTTCCAAAAAAGAATTAATGAACTATTCTTCTTATCGCTCTAATAACTTTAAACACAGAACTATCCGATACTCCAACTTTATCGGCTACTCTTGTCTCAACAGCGGACAATATTAACGCCAGATTTTCTTGTAACTCGTGTTTATACACGTTTACAATTATTTCTTTAACGTTTACGCTTAAATGGCCTTTTTTCAATCTCTTTTTGGGGGGAGTTAAAGGTATGTTTACGAGTTCATCAGCAGAATCCGTGTCCGACATATTAATTTGTTTTAGTGACTGTGTATACAAACCTGTAAAATATTACTTACAGGCTAATATTCTAATAAAATAATAGATAATAGATAATTGAACAGATATATTAAAAAGGTCAATACTCAAAATCTTTATTTTCAAGGTGTTACGGAAGCGACCGATTTCGAGGCTTACAATATTTGCCTCAATCTCAGGCAAAGCAAAAAGTTTGTTTTGTTAAAAAACAATAATATAGATATCGGCAATAAGAAGTTTTCCGCTTACATCCAGGGTACTGTCTGTCTTCATCTTTTCCTTTATGACTCTATCTATTGTAGTGAGCTGATATGTTGATCATTATATATTATGTTGTTGTTGTCAAAGTTTTTTTATTATTAAACAGGTAGGATTATCTTCTGGTTTGTAATAAAATTAAAAGTAGTTAAAGACAAATACACATACAGTATAAGCTGCCACATCCGGACTTTATATAGTTTAAAAACTTATGGAAGATGGAAAATCACATATTATGCAGTATGATGTCCTTTTTTTTTGGTTTTTTCACAGGTTCTTACAAGGTAAAGACCTAAAGCTCTTTACTTAGTAAGACCTTTTATTTACATACGTATACAGTGATGAGTGTCTTACCACCCGGCTTTTTAACGTAAGAGATAGAAAACACAGTTACCTTGTGAAATAAAAAGAGATGAAACTCGTAGAGGTGAGAAATAATCGGAGAAACCTATAATTTATATTACATTACATTACCACTATCGATAGTCTCTCACCTTTAGACGTTAGCTTCGAGCTAAATCACCTCGGTCATAATTATTATGAGTAACGTCGGATGTGTGACGTATTTCCATTTTTTAATTTCGCATAAAGTAAAAACTGATTGACCACAATAAAGCAAAAATGTGAATAAAATAATTTAATTAATAGTGATTATTTAATCTAAAGTTTTAAATTATTAACCAAGAATAATTTTTACTATGATTTGAGGAGTTTCATACACTCTTGTCACGGAATAATTATAAATCCTTCGTGGATTAGTGGTAAGAATTCGACATTGCGACACAGACATATCGCAGACGATTAGAGTTCAAAACCCACATGTGGTTTTCTTTTTTTTTTTTTTTTTTTTTTTTTTTTTTTTTTTTTTTTTTTTCACTAAAGATTTATGTCAGTCGTTACTAGTATTAGAAGTGTTTAAAGTTAAAACAAAAAATCTTATTGACAAAACAGTATCGTCGTACTTTCGAAACTAAAGTAAAAATTCTTCAAAATTAAAAGAACTTTTAAAGAATGTTTAAATAAGTAAAAATTCTACAAAAAATATTGTAAATAAACGTATTTACAATATGTTCAAATAAGCCTTCATTAGCAGCAGAACAATAACCCAAACTGTCAGTAAAGAATTATAAAAGTCTGATGGACCAGAGTTCAAGGCACGATGTTCTCATCGTTATATCTCTCATATAGTTTGGACTTGATATATCTCCACATAAAAAAATCACAAGGTGCAAGATCGGGTGATCTTGCAGGCCAAAAATATCTCCGTGGCCACTAATCAATCGATTAGGAAAAGTCGCACTGAGATATTCACTGACGATGCGAGAATTATGTGCAGGACAATCATCGTGTTGAAACCATATGGAATCGAAAGGTATTGGTAAATTACGAAGGGCTGGGACAATTTCATTTTGCAGAAGTTCCAAGTATTTCCGCCCAGTCAACATAACGTCTATAAAAAATGACCAATACCTAGCATTGATTGAATTGTGACGGCCATGCAATGAAAACGTACATTCATCGGTGAACAAAACGTTCTCTAAAAAATGTTCATCTTGATCTGACATTTCCATTGCAGTTTGACAAAATTCTAAACGTCTATATTGATCCCCAGGGAACTGTTCGTTGGATTTATTATGAAGTTTATAGGGACGGTATCGATGTCTTTACGAAATTTTACCTACTCTAAATCTTGGAATTCCATATTGTTCTCCGAGACGAGATGTTGATTGGGTAGGATTTTGCTCAATACTTGCACAAATTAAAGTGTCCCTTAGTTCCAAATCTGGATTTACCTCCCTTCGTCTGCGAACTCCTCTTAAGTAAAAAAAATACGTATAATAGACTGAATTGTTGATCGTGCTGGAGCCGGCCTATTTGGAAACATATTTACAAATTCACAAGGAAACTAAGTTCCTGTAGTTGGCTGTATTAGTTGGCTGTATACCATATATTAAAAAATTTTTTCAATAAAATCCTTTATAAAAAGGTATATAAAAAACCCAGTCGGGCTATGTCAAATAGACAAAACGTTTTCGGAATAAGTATTCCATCATCAGTGTCAGGTTAATACATGAATGTAGCCATTAAATATGGGGGTAAAAACCCTTTAAAAATTACTAAATGAAATTTAGTTTACATTATGTCTTGTTTAAAATTAAGATGGTAAAGTTACCGTTGTTCAAACGGTTACCTGACACTGATGATGGAATACTTAATCCGAAAACGTTTTTTCTATTTAACATAGCCCGACTGGGTTTTTTATATACCTTTATATAAAGGATTTTATTGAAAAAAATATTTTTGTCTAATCAAAAAAAAAAAATATAATTGTTGTCTAATCATATTGTCTGATAATCCATTCACATGCCAGACAACAATTTGCACTTTTTCCTCGACCGTTAAAATCCTTTTCACGAATTGTTTTTTCAATAAAAAGTTTCTGTTTACCGTAAAAAACACTTCTCGATGTGTTATTATTTGATAACTTGAAGGCTTGATGATTTGGTTAGCTATAAAGCAGGTAGCTGTTCGCGCGCATCCATTCCAATGTCGTCAATTTTTTTGAAAATCATTACCTGTACAGAGGAATTGATATTAACACTGAGAATTTAGTGATGGATTTGACATTAAACAGTCTTCAACGGATTATTTTCCATTCACAACTGAAGACTGTAAAACTGGAATTGAATTTGAAATATTTTGTATTTCTATTTTATAACATTGGAATAAGAATAAATTGTAAATAATGAGTTTTTCGAAAACTTGTTACCTAATATGTATCATATTTTCTATTATTTTTGATTGAGTAAAACAAAAATTTTACCCTTGGTGTGACTTGAACCCCAGTCTTCTTGTCAATAGACAACGGCTCTAACTATTGCACCAATTTTACATACAATAATTGTTTTCGAACGAAACATACCTACCTTTAGTTTAGTCAAATATTTCAGTTGAGTTATTTTTATTATTAAATAAACTTAAAATTTAAAATCGCTACTAATTAATGTTTTTTACTATAATATATCTTAATATATTTAATCATTTATTCTAACATCAGAAATTATTAAAATAAAATATTTTCGAGGTCATCCGTATAATTATGACAGAAGTCAAATAGACACGTCTAGTAACTAGCCTTATCTCGTACTATCTCACAACTCAATCGGTCTTCTATCCTTTTCGCTATTTTGCCGGGTGGTAAGACACTCATCACTGTATAATGATCAACATATCACCTCACAATGATAGTGTCATAAGGAAAAGATGAAGACAGACAGTACCCTGGATGTAAGCGGAAAACTTCTTATTGGCGATATCTATATTATTGGTTTTTAACAAAACAATCTCTTTGCTGGGCCTGAGGATGAGGCAAATATTGAAAGCCTCGAAACCGATCGCTTCTGTAAAACTTTGAAAGTAAATATTAGATTGTGAGTATTGACCTTTTTAATATATCTTTTCAATTATGGACTGACACTTGCAACCATTTTATAATCATAACAATTATTATAAAAGAGTCAAAATAATATTAAATTTACTTACTTCAGTTGAGAGAAAACAGCAAACACCTTAAAAATGTTCACAGTTCTAAGTTTATTTAAATAACACTATAATTATAAACCGACACTATAATTATACCAATACACACACACCTATAAGTAAAAATTATATTTATATGCCTAATTAAATTCAACAGACATAAATGTGATTCGTAAGGATTACGGAATCCATATCTGTTAAAACTGCAAATTATGCGTCTTTGTTTAGAGGTGTAGATTGTCGTTACTTGTGAGTTTTTTAAGTACTTGTTACTTTTGATACGCTTTTGTATATAATCAGTTACAGTATAAGTAATTTTGTAACAAGGAGATACCTCTTCAGCATCTCTAGATTTTGGGAATGAATATATCACGCGTCCGTAGTGTTGATATTCTACTTTTCTGTTAGGCGAATATAATATAGAATAAACATACAAATATTTAGGTGAGCATATCCAATTCACATTCCCTTTTATTTATTAGTCTTTGTACCTTTATTCTGCACATGTGATAATTCTGATAACTTTAAGGTCGAATATCAAGCGATTTATAATCTGTTTCTGTTTACTGTATAATTCATTATAAAATTATGGAGAATTTAAAGCGAAAAAGGGGCGGTTTTAAATGCAAACTCACAATATTTTCGAAATTTATATTAGCGTTAAATAACTAAGGGTGAAACGATTTCAGATTTAGAAGTATTACAGGCTATTGAAATGGTAAATAATATAGAACATTTACAGGGCGAATTCGATGAGGTTCAGGGGCAAATAGAAAATACGGTTCAATTTGAATTATTAGAGGATGAATATACGGAGCGCGAAGAATTCTATAACAAATATTATTCACAATTAGCGGTAGCGCGAAAAATCATTCGCGATAATCAACAAGTAGCTTGTATAGAAAGCGATAAAGTAAGTGAGCGCTCTAAGAATTCATATACAGGGCATTGTATTGAGCTTAAACCTATCGAGTTATCAAAATTTGATGGTAATTATAATAATTGGTTAGATTTTGCAGATCTTTTTGAATCTTTAGTTAACAGAAATGAGTACTTGGAAAATATAAGGCGTTTTCATTATTTACGAAGTTCATTACAGGGCGGTGCGGCGCAGGTCATACGAACATTAGAGTTTACCGCCGAAAACTATGCAGTTGCGTGGAAATTAATTAGGGAAAGGTACGATAATAAGAGATTATTAATTTCCAATCATGTTAATGCCTTATTTAATATAGAGCCAATACATAAAGAGTCATCTAATAGATTGCGGCAGTTAGTTGACATTTTTTCGAAGCATTTATACGCGTTAAAGCAGCTAGGGCTACCTACTGATTCGTGGGACATATTCCTTATTCATATTATTTCTTGTAAGTTCGACACATCGACTTTACGCGCATGGGAGAATAGCAAAACACATAATGAAATTCCTAGTTTTGATGATTTTAAAACGTTTTTAAAATCAAGGGCGGACCTCTTAGAATCACTTGAGGTAAATCAAGCTGAAAAACAAAATACACGGAATATTTCTCAGGCGGGCGCATATTCACGGAATACGAAATATTCACATAACATTCGCGGTCTATATTCATCACAGGGAACTTTAAATAAATCGGATAATACACAGTGTTGCCCTATTTGCAAAAGGGAACACACCATTTATCAATGCGACGAATTTTCAAAACTTTCATCTAGGGACAGGTTTGATAAAGTAAGACAGGTCAATCTTTGCACGAATTGTCTTAAACCTGGACATTTCTATAAGCTGTGCAGACAATCAACATGCAAGAAATGCGCGTCAAAACACCATACGTTATTGCATCCAGATAGATCAAGCGAACAGAACGCAGCTTTAGTTCATCAACCGGTAGAAAACGCGAGCGATATACGATCTGTAGATAATATACAAGGTAGTTTAAACACTACCAATTTGTCAGTTTCGGCAGTTAGCGCTGCAGATCAAACTATACTGTCCACAGTATTAGTTAATATTTTTGACGGCCAAGGTAAGGCATACATAGTGCGAGCTTTGTTAGATTGCGGTTCACAAAGCTCATTCATAACCGAAAATTTATGCGATAAACTTAGATTAAAAACGACAAGCGCGAACATATCAGTGATGGGCATAAATAATATTGCATCTCCCGTTCGATTCAAATGCGAAATAAATACACAGTCGCGTAGCGATATAACTTTTCATACAACTTTAAATTGTTTCGTAATACCAGAAATTACGGGGTGCGTGCCGGCATCTGAAATAAATATTAGCGATTTGCAGATACCTAAACATTTAAAATTAGCGGATAATTATTTTCATAAACCACAAAAGGTCGAATTGTTGATAGGAAGTGATATATTTTGGCAAATACTGGGCACAAACAGAATTAGTTTAGGTAAAAATAAACCATTCATGCAAGAAACAATGTTTGGCTGGATCATAGCAGGGCCGTATATCAGCCAAAACAAAGCATCAGAAAAGCGAATAACTAAGTGTAATTTCACAAACACAATCGAAGTTATAGAACAGCTAAGTAAGTTCCGGGAACTTGAAGAGGTTTTCAATGGAAAACCTGCACTCTCGGGCGAAGAAATTGCATGCGAAAAACATTTCGAAGATACGGTGAAACGCGACGCGACAGGCAAATTCATAATATCATTGCCATTTAAGAAACCGATAAGTTCACTCGGTGGTTCATTTCGTCAAGCAAAACATAGAGAAGTTGAATAAATTTATAGCGAATTCATCCAGGAATATAAAGAGTTAGGACATATGAAAGGTTTATGCAGAATTACGGAAGCGGCAACAGACTTTAGGGTAAATACTACATTTTATTTTATGCCACATCATCCAGTATTAAAAGAAAATTCTTTGACGACATGTTTGCGCGTTGTGTTCGATTGTAGTGCGCCAACTACAAACGGCATTTCATTAAATAGTATTCAAATGGCCGGACCAACCTTACAAAATGATTTACTCTCCATTTTATTGCGTTTTAGAACACACTTATATGTAGTTAGTGCGGATATAGAAAAAATGTACCGTCAGGTATTGGTTGCAGATGATCAAAAATCCTTACAATGTATCTTATGGCGAAATAATCCGGAAGAACCGATTGAACTATTTCAGTTACAAACAGTTACATACGGTATGAAATGCTCTTCTTACTTAGCGATTAAATGTCTAATGACATTGGCAGAGGAGCAAGAAGCTAAAAATCCTAACATTGCTAGCATTATTAAATCCGATTTTTATGTGGACGACCTTTTGACAGGTTTTGATTCAAAACAGAGAGCGCGCGAAGCATGTAAACAACTTTTTGAGGTCCTCAAAGGCGGAGGATTTACATTGTGTAAATTCTATTCAAATGATCCTGAAATATTAAGAGATATACCGGATAATTCAACTACGGGTTCCGTTATTCAATTCGGTGAAAACGAGAAGGCGGAAACTTTGGGATTATTGTACTCACCGCAATCAGATACTATGTTTTATAGCATAAGTTCATCTCTAGGCCATATAATCACAAAGCGAACTTTATTATCGGACATAGCTCAAATTTTTTATCCCTTGGGTTTATTAAGTGCGTGTACCATCATAGCGAAAATTATGTTACAACAACTATGGCTCGAGCGTCTTTCATGGGATGATCCCATACCGGAGCATTTAGCAAATAATTATTTACAGTTTAGGAATAAATTAGGAAGCTTAAACAATTTAAAAATACCTCGGCATGTTATATGTTTTAGTAAGGTCAAACTAGAACTTCATGGATTTTGCGACTCCTCAGAAAAGGCGTACGGTGCTTGCAAATTCATTAAATCTACCGATTCGTTAGGTAGGTCGTATTCATTCTTATTATGTGCAAAAAGCAAGGTTGCGCCCTTAAAGCCAGTTACCTTGCCGCGTTTAGAGCTCTGCGGAGCAGTAATTTTATCGCGTTTGACCAATAAGGTCAAAAATTCATTAAATGTGCAATTTGCTACGTGTTACCTCTGGACAGATTCATCGATAGTCCTAAGTTGGTTGAAAACAGCAGCCAATGCATTGAAGACGTTTGTTAGTAACCGCGTAGCAGAGATCCAGGAAACCACTTCGTTTGCGCAGTGGCGTCATGTGCCAGGCAAGGATAATCCTGCAGATCTAGTGTCCAGAGGCGTGGAACCAGATAAAATAATGGAGTGCAACTTATGGTGGCATGGACCTGAGTGGATCATGCAAGATTCAGATAAATGGCCAAATTTACAAGTTGTCCCTACTGAAACAAGCGAAACGAGGAAAAACATAAAGGTTTTTACGAATAAACTTGATGAAACACAGAATACGGAAGTATTTTCATTTGAGCGCTTCTCTAATATTTTACGTTTAAAAAGAACCGCTGCATATGTGTTCAGATTCATCCGCATGTGTAAAAATAAGGAAAGAACTTCTGAACCACTTTCTTTGGATGAAATACATTCTGCATTTAATCGTATTCTAAAACTGTGTCAATCACAGTCATTTTCTAATGAAATAAAGCATTTGAACCAAAAGGGATCTTTAGATAAAAACAGCAAACTCATAAATTTATCTCCATTTCTTGATGATCAGGGCATCATGAGAGTAGGCGGGCGTTTAAAGCATTCCGAGTTTACGTATGACAAAAAACATCCCATCATTTTAGCGGCAGATCATAATATAGTTACATCGTTAATATTTAATCATTTTCACAAGGATCTTATGCATGCTGGTCCTCAGCTTTTACTTGCAACTATAAGAGAAACTTTCTGGTAGTTATCAGGACGAAATTTAGCGCGACGTACTGTACACAAATGTGTAAAATGTTTTAGATTAAAATCTAAATCCATTCAGCCAATAATGGGTGACCTACCTGCCCAGCGTCTCGCAGGTGGCCCACCGTTTATTATAACAGGTGTAGATTATGCGGGCCCTTTTTTAATTCGCGATAGAATGGGTCGAGGTTGTAAACTAATAAAGAGTTACATGTGTCTTTTTATTTGTTTTTGTACGAAGGCCATACATTTAGAATTAGTTACAGAACTGTCTAAGGAATCATTTCTGTTGGCCTTTAAAAGATTTATTGCGCGAAGAGGCAAGCCTCAAAAGATGGTTTCCGACAATGGAACCAATTTTATAGCAGCTAGTTCGGTGTTAAAATCGTTAAGAAAATTTTTAGACCAGCACACTCCCGCGATAAGAGAATCCTTGCTAAAGAATAATATTTCGTGGTCCTTCATACCTCCCTATTCTCCACATTTTGGCGGACTGTGGGAAAGCGGAGTAAGAACAGTTAAGCATCATTTGCATAGGGTTTTGGGAAACGCGCACTTAACGTTCGAAGAATTTTATTCGTTGCTTGTGCAGATTGAAGCTATAATAAATTCCCGACCGATTCATCCTTTATCCTGTGATCCAAATGATCTCTCCCCATTAACTCCTGCACATTTTCCCATCGGAAGACCACTTATTACCAATCCAGATCCAGATTTGCGTCATGTTCCAGTTAATCGGCTCTCAAAATTCCAGCATATTCAGCAGCTTTCTCAGCATATATGGGAACGATGGAACAAAGAATACATCTCCGAACTACAAAAACGCACGAAATGGACTACTACTAACGGTGGAGTTGCGGAAAACACGTTAGTGCTCATAAAAGAGGACAATTATTTACCTCCATTAAGGTGGAAGTTAGGTCGCGAGATCGGCAGTGATGGTGTAGCCAGAGTTTTTAGGATAAAGACAGACAATGGTATCATAACTCGTTCTTTTTCCAAGGTGCGTCCGCTACCCGTTTCGAACTAAGTGTAGTTTAAACATTTGAACATTTAGCATTAGCAGACGATTTTGTTGGCAGTGTTTGCCAAGGCGGGGGCCATGTTCACGCCTCTATCTAATTCAAGTTTATTTTATGCATTTTTACCATCCGGCAACATAGTAGCGTAGGAAGATATATTATGCCATATGTGAAGATAAGGCGAGTCCCTAAAGGCACCCCAAAGACGACAGCACTCAAATACGAGACGAGATCGGTGATACAGCATTTAGCGCGATCGGACATAATACTTATTAGCATTCATATTATATATGTATTGTGTAATTCAAAATAAAGTCAGTTTTGTTTTCGCACGGAGTTTGATTATTCACCAGCGGCACAAGCGAAGTGCATATCAAGCAAAGACACAGTTATTTAACTGATCTTTCTCGAAAATTCAATTTACCTAAGAATAAATTTAGTAAAACAAACCGATTATAGATTCATTTATTGGATCAAAATTACTAAGGTAGATTTTAAAATTGGTTATTTATTTACCTAACGATTAATTAATTGATATTGAATAAATTTATTAGTGTGGTAAATATTATTTTGTAACATGAGTTATTAAATTCAATTCAATTTTGACTAGCATATTTTTTTAATCCTTAATCCTTTTTAATATATTGTCCAATTAAATACAGGCAATACAAAAGTGAACATCATATGTGCCTACGCCCTACAGGCAGGGTGTGAAGAACAGGAAAAAGAAGAATTTTGGAGGACCCTTGATTGCGAGATGCTCGAGATTCCTGTAGACGAAAATGTTTTATTGGAGGTGACTTGAATGGACATTTGGAATAAGAAATGATAATGGAAATAGTGTCATTGACTTTGCAGTGGCATGAGCTTTGGCTGTCATTAGTTCTTCATGAAGACTGAACACCAGTATGTAACCTATAGTAGCAGCGGAAGGGAAAGTCAGATAGATTTTGTGCTGTGTAGAGGAAGTCAGCTAAAAGAGGTCAACACTGATCGGTGATAGTGGATACAGAGATAAGGATGAGGCGGAAAGGAAAGCAAGTAGGACACTAGAAAGTAAAGTGGTGGAAGTTAAAGGATAAAGATGTGGCAATAGTATTTAAGAGTAGAGTGCTGAAAGACCTTGAGGAAAAAGGTACGGTAAATAACTGGTGTTAAGCCAGCAGTAAAGTTGTGGTGCGAGTGGGAGAGAAAGTGCTAGGAAAAACATGTGGTAAAGGGTCTCCTAGAGACAAAGAAACTTGGTGGTGGAACGAAGAGGTGCAACAGAAGGTTAGAGAGAAGAAAGAGGTTAGAAACAATGAGAAGTCTAAAAGATAGGAAGATAAGGATGTATAAAAGTTGGCAAAGATGGAAGCAAAGCGCACTGTAGCTACTGCTAAGGAAAGATCTTCTGCACAGCTGTATGAAGAATTGGAAACACTCGAGGGCATGAAAAAGTTATAGAGCTTTACTTACGCAAGGAAAAGTCATCAAAAGACTTGACCCACGTGCAGCAGATTAAGAGTGCGGATTGAAGAGTGTTAAGAACCGATGTTGAAATAAAGCAAAGATGGTATGAGTACTTTGGTAAGTTCCTAAATGAAAAACACCAGAGGAGAGACTGTAACAATTTGCATCGCCTCGATACAGTCAGCGCTTCAAGTACACGCAGCCCTTTTCATCATAGAAGATGAAAAGGCCCGAGTAAATACTCGGCATTTTAAAGTTTATTTCGTTGGATTTAAAGCAATAAGTATCGCATAATTTAAAACTAATTTTATTCGGCTAGTTTTTTTTTAATTGTAGTTTTTAATAAAAACATACTCGCATAGTGCTTAAAAATGTGTTACTTTCCCCTATGGAGACTGGCATTGACTCGAGGACACTTTTAAGTGCCTCTAACAATATTGTTAGGTCATCTGAAGTAATGGAGCCTGAAGAAAACGTGGTACCGTTAAAAATAGAGGATTTAACATTAATTCACATAAGTATAATCTTAAAAATATTTTTGTGTATATCGAAAGGATAGATAACACCGATCTTGATCACTTACATCCAATTACAATAGGTCATATTTTGTACAAAAAACTAGGAATTTCTAATATCCTTCAAGTAAGGGGAATTGGTAGGAACAGAATTAAGGTAGTAGTAGTAGCTTCTATACATGATGCAAATAGTCTTATAAATAATAGTAAACTAAAGGAAGAAAATTTAAAAGCCTTTATTCCGGGTCACTTATTAGAGAGAGCAAGGGTTTAATTCGGGATAATCAATTTGACACTGTATATTTACACGAAAATTTTGATTCTCCTTCATGTATCTTAAATATTAAATGAATGCACAGAAAAGTTGAAAAAAATGGTATAATTGAATATGTTGCAATACGAACTTGTTATGGTAGCTTTTGAAGGTAATATACTGCCTACTGCCTCAGTATGTTATTATCAATGGAGTTTTTTGTCCAGTCGAACAATTTGTAAGTAGGCAGGGTAGCATTACTCAGTATTATAGGTATTTGAAATACGGTTACATTTCAAAACAGTGTAGAAGTTCTTAAAATCTATGTATTCGATGTTGAGATAATAAAGATGAAAATCACTCTTTTGAAAATTCAGACATTAGTTGCATTCATTGTAAGAGTACCGAACATGTTTCGGTTACAAAAAATTGTCCTTCTTACCAAGAGTACCAAAAAATTAAAAATGTTATGATCAAAAATAAAATTTATTTTATAGTGGCCAAGGAAATTAATGAAAATTCGTATTTAGAGGCTCTAGGCTAAAATAAGTTTTCAATTTTATCCAACTACGATAAAAATTTTCCTAATATTACACAAAATAACATGTCTCTAACATCTGCGCAATCTACTTCTAATGCAGCTACGAGTACTAATTTTAATCCAACTTTTTGCCAAAACTCGAACAATTACTCAGTTGCTACAAAAGGGGGAATGCCAATTCTTCTCCTGCTGTATCTTCTAACTCTGTTAAGCCACCCCCCATGTTTAACTTCAGATTTGGACCATCTCAATCTCTACCTGCTAATCCACTCCGTTCCGCTTCTCACAGTGGAGAAAGGGAGATCCAAGATATTGCTGGAGCTATGACTAACTTTGTAATAAGTTTTTTTTTAAATATACGTGCATTGGACGATTTGAAATCTTAAGATAGTGAAATAATAAATCATGAAATTACTTCTGTATTGGAGGGTACAAAAAAGGTTACATAATTTTCTGTCTTAGATAGATTTAAAATCATCCAATGGAATTTTAGATCTGCTGTCGCCAACAAAAACAGTTTAACACATTTTTTAAATGAAAATGATATTGATATTGCCGTGTTAGGTGAGACATGGTTTAAACCCGATAAATAATATTATTTTGGGGGTTATAAGATTGTTCGTAGCGACCGATATGGCCGTTAAGCTATACTTATAAAATCTATTCATCGTTTTGAAGAAATTGGTACACAAAATTTTAATGACGATATTCTAGCTTGTGGAATCACTTTAAAATATAATAACTCTGTTATTGATTTTGCTTGAATTTATAGACCTCCAGATATTTGATCGACTTCTATAGATTGGTGTAAAATATTGGAACAATTTAATTTTCCTTGCGTTATAGGTGGTGATGTAAATGCGCATAACAGCTTGTGGGGTTCACTTAAAAATGATGGCATTGGGCACCAACTCATTAATGCCATTGATACTGTCGATTTAGTTGTTCTTAATAATAGCAAACCAACCTGTCTGACCCGCCCAGATATGACACAATTTAGTGTTAATATTACGTTGTGCTTTCCTGATTTAGCAACAGAATTTATTTGGGACGTCTTAGATGACACATTGGGATCGAATCATTATGAATTGAATGAAGTTCAAATGAATCTTTCTTCTGTTAATTTTCGTAATGTATACATTCATCCAAAGGCCAAATAGAATGAATAAAGCTAATTAGACCCAATATTCTTATCTGATTGAACAAAATTTTCTTAACTATTCGGACAGCTTGTCTACCTCAGAGAAATATGACTTCCTAATGGAAAGTATTAATAATGCATCTTCTCAACCCATTCAGACATATAAACCCTTTAAAATTATTAAACGACCACCTCATCCGTAGTGGGATTTTGAATTGTAAACAAGTTGTTTCTGACAGGAAAGATGCTTTAAAAACATATAAAACTAACTCTAGTTTGCTAATTACGTACGATGTCAGGAAGTAACGGCAAAAACAAAAAAGTTCTAAAACTAAAAGCCAAAGAAATAAAGATATCTCTATTAAAAATGTTTGGAATGAAGCAAGGAAAATGCAAACGAAATATACTGAAAGTATTAATCATCTTAATGATGAATTGATCGAAGAATTTTTTGACAAAATAGTACCTCCATCAGTTAATACTGCTACCGAAATTCAAAATAATCTTATAACTTCTTCATAAATAAGTCATTTTCTTCTAAATCCATTTACACGGGAAGAACTTGACTAACTAACTAACGAACTAATAGGTCTAACACCGCTCCGGGTTACGATGATATTAAATATCCTATGCTTAAAAAACTTCCAAATATAGCGAAAAACAAATTACTTGATATTTTCAATGATATTCTTTTTCAAGATGCAGAAATTGATATATTAAGAACTATTATTGTCATACCAATCCTTAAACCAAATAAAGATCCCAACTTGGTACAAATATAGGGCAATCTTGAGGTTTTGAAGACTTTGGAAAGAATTATTATCGTTAGACTAGAATGGTGGATAATAAATTAGCTTGTCAAAATCAATTCTCTTTTAAAAAAGGGATTGGTTCTCTAGACGCTCTTAGTACTCTTGTGATAGACATAAACAATAATTTTGGCAGAACCAATTACCTTTCTGCGCTTTTTATAGACGTAGAAAGTGCGTATAATAATATATGTCTTCCCATTTTAAGGGATAAGATGTTGAAATTATTTCATATCCCAAATCAGGTAGTCAACATGATTATTAAATTCTAGACTAATAGAAAAATATTTTTAAGAAATTTTGATAACACAATTGTAGGTCCAAGAAATAACAACAATGGACTTCCACAAGGCTCAGTTTTAAGCCCTTTTCTCTTTAATTTGTTTACTGCCGATTTACATGAATTAAGTTTTAATCACATTCAGTTTAAAATAGTACAGTATGCAGATGACCTCTGCATATATACTGAAAATAAGAAATTTAATACCACTATGGCTTCTCTCAAAAACATCATTGGTGTTGTCCATGAATGGTTAACATTAAAAGGTTTTCAGATTTCCTACTCCAAGTCTGAAGTTTGTGTTTTCAGTACAACATACCTAAATTAAGTCACATTGTCCTAGGTTCTTATAATTTTTCCACTAAAGACTCCTTCAAATATCTTGACATGGTACTTGACAGGAAATTGACATGGACATGCATATTAATTACATGTTAGACCGATACATAAAAGGGTTAAATTTTTAAAAAATGGTTACTAAGACTTGGTGGGGGGCTGGCGTTGAAACCGCCTTACTATTTTATCGTGCCTATATCAGGTCCATATTGGATTATGAATGTATCTTGTACGGCTCTGCTAGTTCACAGATTTTAAACAAAATAGATATTTTGCAGAACTCAGTCCTACGTGTATGTCTTGGCGCCATGAAAACAACTCCAGTCGAGCTTCTTCATGTAGAAGCTATTGAGCCTCATTTAAATCACAGAAGGCAGTTCCTTGCAGACAAATTTCTTCTCAAAATATCCAGAACCAACAGTAATCTATATTCAAATATAGTAGTATTAAATGAACAAGATCTTACAAATAAATATTATTCGAAGAAAAATTCTCCACTACTGTGTATCGCACTTCAATCTAATCAAGATATCCTCAGTGATTTAAATTATTCCAGCTCAACTTTTTCAGATCTTTATGATTACAGTTCATTGTTTCTGAATATAAAGATTGTAAAACCTTCATATAGCGATAATTTTCACATTAACATTAACTTGTTATACTCAAAGCTTCGAAGAATCTGTGGCAATATACACCGATGCTTCCGAGTCCAAGGATGGTGTGGGATGTGCTTTTTATATTCCCTCCAAAAATATTAATTATTCCTACAAACTGGATATGATATTTCTATATTTAGTGCTGAAGTTATTGCAATCTACGAAGCCTGACATTTTTAACACAGTACCAATTGATTCTGCAATAATTATATCGGACTCCCTGTCTGTTTAAATTCCTTGGTTTTGGCTAAGTACCCAAGTTACTCCTTCAATTATATCATATATGCAATTAAAAACGGATTTTAGAACTGCAAAAAGTTAACAAAAACATTATTTTTGTATGGGTTAAAGCACATATCGGTCTCGAACATAACGAGTATGTGGATATGCTGGCAAAAAGTGTAAAAAATGGTTTGACCAATAAACTACTTGTAAGTTTTTGTGATGCAGTCGTTAATATTAAAATGAAATATCTCAATATTTGTAATGAATGTTGGTCACAATATACTTATACCACCCCTTCTAGATACTTCAGTATACAAAATCATATACCGAATAGAACGTGGTTCCAGCCATATAATTATTCAAGAAAATACATCACAATTGTAACACGTCTTAGATTTGGCTACGCCTGTTATCCTACACATCTACATAAAATTCATGTTCTTGAAAATGATCTTTGTCAAAATTGTGGCAAAAAAGGTGATTTAGATCATATTTTTTCGAATGTCATAAATATAAGGATGGAACAAATCACTTTATTCAACAATTACATGATCTTAATATATATATATATATATATATATATATATATATATATATATATATATATATATATATATAAAGTAGTTAGGTATTATTGACTGACACGTTATGTAAAATAAAGTTTTATCTTGAGGTTGCAGTCATTAATAGGGCAGGAAAGTGAAACTCTTTGTTCTTTATCAAGCTTTCGCAAAATTTATTTGCTTCTTCAGGATATGCTAAAATATGGTATCAGTAAATACAATGAAATTAAAATTAAATAGCATTGTATAAAACTAGTATAAAAACTTACAACATGAGGTTAATCCATTAAATTTTAAAAATTTACAAAACATTAAAACTTAACTAATTAAAATTATATAGTTATATAAGTACAATATTTTAATTTTATTTAATTTTGTAAAAATTCATTATGACATTGATTATGTTGATGTTTGATTTATGTCAGAAAGACACTCGTTTCTGTTTATTATATTTTTTGTTGTTGATAACTAGCTTTTGATTGTTATTATGGTTACGTACAAAGTGGCGCCAAATATGAATATTTAAATTTTTTGAACTTATAGTATTTATAGTCAGAAAATCTAATATTAGAAAATTATAGTATTAATTTTCGTAAGATAGAATGTAATTATAGATATTGCTTAATTTATCAATATCAGTTTTTTTATTAACGCATTGATATTTATTTATGCATTCTTAGAAATGGTATGTATTTTGTTAGATATGGACGCTAATGTTAGCCCATTGGGTGTTTCGGTAATGGACTGCCCATAGCTTTTGGAATATAGAAATTTATTGATAAAGGATGCCGGATAGGAGTTATCTATGAGAATGGACTTCAGTAGATTGAGAGATTCTTCTTTGTAAAGCGGGTGTGTCAACATGTGTACTCTAAGGCTGAGGGCTTGTACCAGGTTAAGTTTGTATCTGATTGGGTGGATCTCATCTCCAAAACAAATTAAACAAGCTTGGGACCACTCAGTTCAATCGCTTACCATTTCACGAGAAATGGATAAAAAATCTCACAGACATCCAAATACACAACAACGTCCTCAAACTTCTTTCTCTCGGACCAAAGTTCGGATTACAACCCTCAATCAAGGACTACTCCGTATGTAATTTCGTAGCTGACATAGAAAACATACTATCTCAGTCTGAAACCAATGACTTTCTTGAATTAAGATCATCTGCCAATAACATTCTCACTAACTTCTCGCATAAACCTTCCAACGCCAAAACCGATTTTGATCTTATTTATGAACAAGCGTCCACTTTTCTAAAAAAACACCCTGACCTAATGGTATTAACTAGTGATAAAGGTAATGCCACAGTCCTTATGATGAGAGAGGAATATATTAACCTGAGCCAGCAACTCCTAGATGATAGCAAATACTATCAACCACTTCTTCGCAATCCCACTTCAACCTACACCAACAAAATCAACCGATATATCACTGAACTAAAAAACAAAAAAATTATTGACGAGAAACTAGCCAAATCCCTCCATAATTACAATGGCTATGCTCCTAGATTTTACTGTCTCCCCAAAATTCATAAGCCACAACTAAGTATGCGACCCATATTATCGTCAATAAATGCTCCGAACACAAATATAGCCCAATTCCTCACGAACATTCTGTCACAAGCATACAATTATGACAATGACTTCAACATAACAGATTCTTTCCAGTTCAGTGAATTTATTAATAATTATCAACTACCCAGAGACTTTGTCTTAGTAAGTTTTGACGTAGTATCCTTGTTCACAAATCTTCCACTTTCCAGTGTACTAACCTCTCTCCGTAACCATTGGAATCAAATCCAACCCCACAGTCCGATATCTTGGGAAACTTTTTCCGAATTATCAAAATTGATTTTTGACACCAATTATTTAATTTTCAACGACAAATATCAGCAAATTTTTGGAACTCCTATGGGATCCACGATTTCTCCGATTCTAGTCAACTTTGTACTAGATGATCTTATTAATGAGAGTATCAAGAAGTTAGATTTCCAGGTTCCCTTTGTAAAACGGTATGTCGACGATCTTATTTTAGCAACCCCGTCTGATAAGGCGGTTGACACCTTATCAGTTTTTAACTGCTTTGATCCTCACCTACAATTTACATGTGAATTTGAGGTTGATAACAGTATCCCGTTTTTAGATATGCGAATCATTCGCACACCTGATAACAGATTAGTCACTACCTGGTACAGAAAAGAAATGGCTAGCAACCGTTTCTTAAATTACCATTCGACACACCCAATCAGATACAAACTTAACCTGGTACAAGCCCTCAGCCTTAGAGTACACATGTTGACACACCCGCTTTACAAAGAAGAATCTCTCAATCTACTGAAGTCCATTCTCATAGATAACTCCTATCCGGCATCCTTCATCAATAAATTCTATATTCCAAAAGCTATGGACAGTCCATTACCGAAACACCCAATGGGCTAACATTAGCGTCCATATCTAACAAAATACAGATTAATAAGTCCCCCCTCACTCCTGAACAAACCACTAAATATGCTTCGCTCCCGTACTTCCCACAAATCACTACCAAGCTGAACAAACTTTTCAAAAACTTACCCGTTAAAATAGCCTTAAAAAATACCAGAACCTTAGGTAAGTTATTTTCTAAGACAAAAACTCCATTGGCCCCTCTAGAACAAACTAATGTCGTCTATCAAGTATCCTGTGCAGATTGCAACTCCTGCTACATTGGCCAGACCAGCCGCTCCCTTCAAGGTCGACTAACGTCCCACAAAAGCGACATTAGGATTTCTAAACCATCTCGTGCCCTTGCACAGCATGCCATTTCAACCAAACACAGTGTCGACTTCACGAATACCAAAATACTGTGCAAACAACAAAATCACCATAAGCGATCCATCCTTGAAATGTGTCAAATTCTTAAACATCCATCCTCCCTAAATAAGAGAACCGACATCGACAACTTGAGTCAGATATATCACTCCCTCATCATACAAAATAAATAAAAAAAACCCCTTACAAGACAGTAACTTCAATCCCATTTTTTTTTGTTTGTTTGTTTTTTAAAGAATAAATGAATCTTTTTTAAAATATAAAAAAAAAGGTCCGTCCCTGTTCCGCTTGATAATTCCCTTAAGAATCGTAATCTGCACCATGCATTCCAAAGAAACACTTGGACGACAACAAGCCACATGTGAAAATTATGACGAGCTGATCCAAAACAATCGAAAAGATTAGTGTGGTTTGACCCTCGAAAGAGCTTAAACCAACGTTCAAATGAAGCCATCGGTTAAAATTAAATGAACAGATGTTCTTACAGTTTTACTTGTATTTTTTGTTTCGTTTCTCTCGTTTAGTTTTTAATCTTTAATGTTAAGTTATCGTAGAGTTTTTATAACACCTATAAAAAAAACCCTACAAATTGTTTTTGTAAGTATGAACCCTGTTGGTTTGTTTACTTATATTCTAAAATATTTTTTATTTGTAGTGAACTGATGATGCTTTTAAAAATAAAAGCGAAACGTATTCGAATAAATCAATAAAGTAGTTGACGACTTTTATTTGCCAATTATTGACCGATAAAACCTCTACTATTCAACCATTGAATATATTCCAAATATATATATATATATATATATATATATATATATATATATATATATATATATCTACGGCATAAAGTGGACTCCGCCCATGTTAAAATTCAGGTTCAAGTGAGCTCCGTAGTCAAGTGGACACCGATATACGGAGCTCACTTAACCATTCCATAATATTGGCTCTGTCGATTCGTCAACATGTATAGTTTCATAATTTTTAAAAAATTTTTGGAGCCCTTAAGTACCCCTGTATCATGAATGTATATTGCTTAGTTCACGTGTATATCTTATAGGGGTCATTCAGATCTTTTTCACTGTATATTGGAACTATAAGTATGTCGGTTTAAGTAAGCTCTGATAGTTTGGCAACTCTGCCATTAAGCTGTATACTTATATATATTTGTTATCATTCATACGCATTACAGTGTGTAACAGATATGTATACTATTAACTACCTGTTTTTGGTAGGTATGTGCTTTTCTAAAAATAGCTTTATAGATACAAAAGGATTTCGTTACCAAATTGGATTTTTTTCATATGCGGAAATTTCCTAATGTATTTTGTTAACGTGAGTATGTCTTCATACGTTTTATATAAGAATTCGATAAATAAGAACTTTTATTTCATCCATTGTTTTATGATATCTTGTATACAGATTTTTTATTATTTTATTTCTGGTTTTATCTGTGTACTACATATAATTCTGGATAGAAGGTTATCTCAAAATAAATATTTAAGTGCTAAAATAGATATTTTTGTGTAAAAATGGATAGTAGTGCACAAAAAAGGGAAGAATGCTTAATTTATCTAACAAGAATTATACCACTTCACCCATATTACATACTTCTGAATGTTTTATCTCCTATTAAGGGGTAATATGCAGTCAATATAAGTGTAGTTAGTGTCAATGATCTTTATAAGTAATAGTTGCTGACTGTAATTTACATGTTCAGTTCAAATAAATAAACCTTCAGAAAAAAGCGATTTGAATGGCAAAGTCAACTAAGAAAGTGTAATGAATCTTGTATTACCCCAGATTCACACAGGTTAACCGATGTTTGCAGGCAAGAGTCCTCCTGGCAGATTTAAGGAAGATAACTACCATAAGGAACTTCCTTTCGAGGGTTCAGATGGCAGGAAGCAGTTTATTTTTTTTGTATATCTTGCAGATGTGTTGATCTAGCCAGTTTTTCCTCGATTCTAGTCATAAAATGGGTTGTTATTCGTGGAGTGGATGTTACGAATCTAGACTTTGTTTCTTTTGTTCTCTAGCCACTTATATTCGGATATTAGGTGGATTGATAACTATGATATTGTAGAGCTTATGCATGGATGTGAGTCTTAATATCCGATGAATTTGGCTGACTAATTTATAGCTAAATCTACGTGTTAAGTATGTATTGATATCACCCATACAAGCAAGAAATATTCGGCAGCAGAAGCATAGAGTTCAAGCGTCTACGTTTTTAAAGTGGAAGGATGTGCTTCCCATTTTTAGCTGACAAGTTCGCATAGAATATTATTTTTCTGGTTCTAGTTTGTTATTTAGTTTTAAACAAAGTTCTGTGACAAAGCACGTGGTGTTCGTGTGTATTAAGGTATAAAAAAAAAGTGAAACTGGAACAAAAACATGAAGTGGAAATATCCAGGAGTGGCTAGTATACCTGTTGAATACAAAGCACGTGGTGTTCGTGTGTATTAAGGTATAAAAAATGCTTATTAAAAGCTTAAAATTTTTATTTTAAAGAAGATCTTTTTGGAATCGAATCATTCCATCATCAGTTTAATAAAAAGTTGTTAAAAAACATTGTATGGCCACATAAAAACATTGGAAGAACATCAGTATTAAAAACAATCCTCATGGTATTTATAAAGGTAAATGCAATAGACTATTAACTTTGTTGATTAATAAAAACTAAAAATTAAAAATGGGGGCATCTTACATGACCCCCTGGAGCTGGTGAGGTTTTATCGACTTACATTAGCTCTGATCTGTGCTGGAGTCTAGGGCTAACTCTCCACTTCATGGTTTTGTTCCAGTTTCACTTTTAAAGTTCTGTGAATTACAAAGTGTGTTTAAGGATTTCATAACACTATTGGTTCAGGTATATGTTCAAATTTGTGAAAGCGTCTCTGTTAGGGACATTGAAGGAGCACACCTGACTTTTTCCAGGGTTTGGCTTAAAATTGATATATAATCTATTTTTGTTGTGGTTAAGATATGAATTAGATTTTTCTCCACTTCAGAAAAAAAAGTTTTTGTTTGTGCAACAATAGATGTATCGTCTACATAATAAAAGTCCTAGTATTTACTGGTATGGGTTGTGTAAATGTTATACAGTGTAGGGGCCATTACGGTACCCCAAAGGAGACCGTTCTTCTACGTTCTCCATCTTCATCTTCTATTCTTACCATTAAATGATACGCAAAACTTCTATTATGTAGGCATACGTGAATAATACAAGTGAGTTTATTACCTAAGGGGATATCACATAGATTTTGGAGAAATGTTCTTTAATTTAAGGTGTCGTAAGCAGAATTTAGATTGACAAATACCACTCCTCATGATCCAAACTCAACATCGTTGAAAGGTTTCCTCAGCTGACTGGTTTTGTCCTCTCTCATTGTAAGTTTTTCTTTGCTTCTTTGCCGGCATTTATTATGTTTATTTCGTTATTTTCAGCGATCAGCTTAATACCAAATACCGTATGTTTGGCCCCCTATTTGCTTCCTGCAGTAGAAATACGTCACATTTGTGTTAAGCGCATATGTCTGATAAGCTTAAGTAAAGTAGAGTGTCTTTATCTGTAGATATGTCCTTAATATTTATAGACATAATTAGAATAGTTGGTCCTAAAAAGGACCGATTTGACAAAAATCATATTGAACGGGTGATTGAAGAATTAACCGATTAAGTAATTATTCACTACCGAGAGTACGCTCGATTCGGGTGGTCTTATTGTTACTACAAATTTCGTGAAGGCTTCTACTTTGAACTCCATAAAATGAATAATCTTTTACTTTTCAATAAAAATTTAAATTTTACATACTGTTACTTTTAGACGATATTTCGAGTCAGATTTGTTTAATAATAACTGTACTTAATATATAGTCTCTTTGTGAAAAGTAAATGAGCTTGTAATATCGGTTTACAACTCATATATGGATAATAAGGAAATAAACAGGTTAAAATGTGATAACAAATTGCTATATAACAGTATGAGACAATATTCATATGCTGTGGCAAAATCATCATATTTGAGTAAGATTGATATTTATGTGGCAATCAGCTGTAAAAGTCATTGCCTTTTTTAATGTTGTATCATATTTTAGCATATCATATTTTGAGTGAAATTGATCCTAAATTTCGTTTACCTTTGTTGTAAAACAGTCTGTGTAAATATAAGGGATTTGTATAATCTTTTCATTTCGTAATCTTTTCGTTTCATAATTATAGTTCTCTTGCTTTTATTTTCTATGGTAATACATATACATACCCAATTCAAAAGATTTTAAGATTTATGTCAATATTTCTGAAGTGCCTTTCCTAGGATAATTTTGTTTTTAAGCCTAGTTCGTTTGATTACATGTAATTGATTTGATAGTTCACAACAGATAAGTATTGATTGTAGGTAGGATAGCAGGTGTTGATAAATATGATGGGTCGGTAGAGAGTCTCATTATTCCTGAATCTGACCATATGTTACCTCCCCCTTCATTTGTGGAAGTCCTAAGGGCATTTTTTCTCTTGAGGCATCCTCCCAATTTAACTTGGCAATGCAGTTTTTATAGAGTCTTTGGATAAAGCCAGCGCAACTTTAGCATTGAGATTTAGTTTCTTGTACGACGTTGCTATCTTTGTATATGTGTTTGACCTTGGAATTAGTTCTGTTCAGTATTGGTTAGTACTCGGACCTCTGTAAGTCGGAAAATACCTCTGATGGCTTTTCTAGCAATCCTGGTCTAGCATTAGCACTGGTTTGATCACAATTTTATATATCCTGATTTTAGAGATTCGAATTATACTTCTGGATTAAAAAGAGGGTTATATATACATATACATCAGTTAGCTACCTGAATATTCCCTTTTATTTTTTATGTAACAACATTACCTACGATATCTAAGACGCTGCAATCTTTCAAAATTATATGGCTTTATTGTTCCGTTATGCCCTACTCTAGATCCTCTCTTTTGCATGTTAAAGAACATTTATTTGATTTTCTCATTAGTGACTATTAGACCGCTTTTTTTTGCTGCTACTAGCATTCTATTATTTAATTTATGGATTAAATCCGGATAGCAAATAGATATTCTTCACTTTCTTGGAGAAATAATATTCTAACACACAAAATCCTATTAAATTGTCAAAACCTTCCTTGCATATTCTATTCAATCTGCAGCAGCAATATCAGTACCATAATAAGGCGTATAGTTCTAAACTGGTAATGTTTTCGGGACTGCTACCTGGTATCGGGGAGCAGAATTATCATTACCGAGTTAATGCATATAGGAATTGTTGCTTGAACTTTATTATTATTAAACAACACTATATTTCCTAGTAAAACAATCATGAATTTACAGTAAAAAAAATTTTTGAACGTTGGTTATGAAAACATGTACATACCAATGGGTTCACTATGTCGATATCCAGCAAAATCCTAGTAATAATGATACGGGAAATCAAAGATAAAAATATGCTCCAAGAAACTCTGTGTTATAAAACAGTCGAATAAAATACAGATTCTCGATTCAAATAGTCAAAAAATTAATGAACAGCTTACTAAAATAGAAATAACGCCTATTTAAGATGTAATCCATTAATGGCCCAAGGAACAAAGCACTCCTAGCATATGGTAATGATATAGGTCTCATAACTCTAATAAGAAACTCTCCCGTCCACAAACTTCAATAAAGTGAAGAGAGCACGAAAAATATTTCACTTAAAATCAACGAAATGAAAACCAAATACAAGCGAATCAACAGAGGATAATAAACCGGTTCATTTGCTTAGTACATTTGTTGGTTCTGAGCCTACTTCGTTAGTCAAGAGGTGGGATGAGAAACAAAAATCAAGAACTATTGTATGCTGTCCAAATTCAGTGCAATTTTATAATAAATTTATGGGAGGTGTCGATCTTATGGATTCACTAATTGCTCTTTACCGAACAGACATAAGATCTAAAAAGTGGTATCTAAAAATATTTTTTCACCTTCTGGATTTAGCTGTTGTTAACAGCTGGTTGTTGTATCGTCGTGATTGCGATTACTTTGAAATAAAAAAGAAAAACCAGTTGCCTTTGTTACAGTTTAAGTCCCACTTATGTAGCGTACTGTTAGCAAGAATTGACCAGATCAAAAACAAAAGACGTCCCAGGCTCAGTGAAATTGAGAACGAAATTGTAAAAAAACAGAGGAGAGGATCTACTGCTATTGTACTACCATGAGGGGCAGCAGCAATATCAGTACCATAATAATGCATATAGTCCTGGACTGGCTAATCGTTGGATAATAGGAAGCATGGATGTAGCAGTTTTAATGGTTTGGTGACTGCTTACTGAAATCGGGGAGCAGAGATATCAGTACCAAGTTAATGACTATAGGAGTTGCGGATACATTTTCTGATAACTTAGTTCCTCCCTTTTTTTTAACATATACTATAGAAGTGTCAAGTACAATTCTCATGTAATTGTGGAAGATGCATAAGATATTTAGGACATCGTTTTTTTGTAAAATAAACGTTTTAGATTTTCAGATGTATAAACTTGACGTGAATTAATTTGAACTCATTTAGTTTAGGCTCTAATAGGTATACTATTTTGTAGGTTAAACTCTTATGCTATACTTTAGCAAAGGCCTAAGCTATGTCAAAAAAGACTAGCACAATTCTTTTTTCTAAAACGTATTTCTCAACAAGTTTCTCACTTAGTTATATCGATAATTCTATATATTCAATTAATCATAGAATACTTTTTATCTCTGAATAAAAATTATCGGTTTGGAATCAGCTCTTTTTTTTATTATTGGTTTCATTAACTTACATAAATAAATACAACCTGATTTAAAGTAAAGCTGAAGTTGATTTTTAAATGCCCACTTTAGATACTCTGTTTTTGTTTGCCTTATTTTTAGACCTTTTTGCTCAAGCACCCATCTCCATTGTCTCAATCACTAATTCAATTCTCTCTCCTTATCTCTTACTAACACCACATCGTTAGCATACATCAGGCACCAAGGGATATCTCCTTGACATGTTTTCGTTAATTTTTCCAACACTAATTAGAAGAAATAAGGGATTAGCACTGACCCCTGATGCAATACTATTCTCAAATGAAATTTATCAGTCTTACCCTCACTTGTTCTAACATTAGTTTTCCATTACTTGCCTTATGATAAAAATTGCATCCGTTGTTGATTTGCCTTGCATGAATTTAAACTGATTTCCCAATATTTCTATTTCTTTCTGTATCCTTCCATCAATTATTCTCTCCCACAGTTTCATGGTGTCACAGAGTAGTATTAGGGCTCTTTAGTTTGTACATAGTTTAACATCTACTTCGTTTTTGTATACAGGTACTAAAATGCTACTGCTCCATTCATCCGGTATTCGCCCCACTTTTATAATTTTATTAAATAGTCCTGTTAGCCAACTTGTTTCTGATTTTCTTAATATTGATTATATGTATATCCAGGGATGTCATCAGGACCTAGGCCTTTTCTTTTTTCATCTTATGTAGCTCTTGAATTGCTTGCGCGGTCGTCATTTTGAGATGCTTTGTCAAACTCTTCGTTTAATTGGCCGTCAAATAACTCCTTCCAGCGATTTTTTACATCCTTTTCTTGCATAAATAGTTTATTGTATTTATCTCGTATACATTTTTATGGTAAATAACGTTGTGGGTAGTAAATAACGTGTTGTTGACTTATGTATCCATTTATTTAAACACTACTGTACACTCTTATAATGTTAATTATCTTAAGTATAATAGTACTTAGTTGACGTTGACAATACGTGATGCATTAACTTGCCATCTTGACGTTAAATTAGTTCTGCTCTCTAGATAATGATTGTTGTTGCTTTTAATAGCCCTGGCCTTGCCTGTGTCAGCACTTTACTTATTCGTGTCAAGTTTGTTCCCTTATGAATGTCCTCGATTCGAATTACTAAACATATTTATATAAACAAAATGCGAAACTATGTTACACGAGTATGAATTATAATATTTTATATAAATGAATTCTAATATTTTAGGAATAATATTACACATTTAATCTGATTAAAATCTTTGGTTTTCTTTGCTCCACTTTTAGCAATTTTATATATGTTTTTTTCTTAGTATTCAGTTCATTGTACAGCTTTTCATACGCTGCTACCTTAGATTGTGCTACCGCTACTTTTGCTTCTTCTTTATCTCTTTGATACTTTTGATAATCTTAGTCTGATATATTTTCTTGTCCCTCCTTATATAACCTTCTCTTTTCTTTTATATTGTCTGAAACATCGTCTAACTACCTATATTTACCAATTTTTAAGTCAATTTTCTGAGATTTTTCCAAGTATTTTAGTTGCACCCTCTTTAATAATTTCTTTAAATTTCATTATGACCTTTTTCCATATTCCAACACATTCTTTTTTTTATTTCTGTTCTAAATTGAACTACTTTGTCGTTTGTTAACGTCAGTTAATTGTTTTTGTGACTCTCCTTGATATTTTGGTTTTATTTCATATTTTACCTGTATATCTAGTACTAGCACTTTATGCTGTTGACTTACAGTTTCACTAATTATTACTTTAGAGTCTTTACATAAGGGATTGGCTTACGATCCAAATTTGGAATTGATTTTGTCTGCTTTTGAATTTGATAAGTTGGCTTTCTCTCTTCTAAAAGCATGTACTAACAGTGGACTAGGTATGGCCACTGTTAGTACATGCTACTGCTAATTCCAGCTAATTATCTGCCATATTATTTGCTGCTAATAGCATTATTCTATAGCATTCTAATATTTCATCTATAGATTAAATCCGTATAGCAAATAGATATTTTTCACTTTCTTGGAGAAATAATATTCTAACATACAAAATCCTATAAAATTGCCAAAACCTTCTTTGCATATTTTATTCACTTTCAGCAGCATTTTTTCAAGGGACAGCAGCAATATTAGTACCATAATAAGGCGTATAGTCCTGGACTGGCTAATCGTTGGATAATAGGAAGCATGAGTGTAGCAGTTTTAATGTTTTCGGGACTGCTACCTGGTATCGGGGAGCAGAGATATGAGTACCTAGTTATTGCATGTATGAATTGTTGCTTGAACTTTATTATTATTAAACAGCACTATATTCTATAACACAAGAAACACTGTGTTATAAAACAGTCGAATAATATACAGATTCTCAATTAAAATATTAAAAAAATTAAAGAACAGCTTACTAAAATAGAATTCGCCTATTTAAAATGCAATCCATTAATGGCCCAAGGTACCAAGTACTCCTACCATATGCTAATGATATTGATCTCATAAGAAACTCTCTCCCGTCTGCGACATCTTCAACAAAGTGAAACGAACACGAAAAATGTTTTACTTAAAACCAACAAAATAAAAAACAAATACAAGCGAATCAATAGAAGAGAGCAATTTAATCTAGATCGTGGATAAAACAAGTGATGTTTTTATCTAAGAGGATGTCATAGAATTTTTGGAGAAATGTGCTCTAATTTAATATGTCGTAAGCGGCATTTAGATTGAGAAATACTACCCCTGATACCTGATATCTTTCGTACCCGTTGTTGATTTTTGCAACAACGGGTACGTTATTACATACTTTATAAGTATTACGAATAAAAATAAATAAGCAAGAAGAATGTAAGTGTACTATATTTAAACCAAGTGACAGAAAAAAGAATATTATACATACATGTACTTCTAAATTAAAAATTATATGCCTGACAACGCAAGATACAAAAAACAATGATTTAAAATTGAAAATAATGATAGTTTGCACGAGCGACAAAGTATTTAAAACGATAAGGCCGAACATATTATATGTAATTGTAATAGATATGTTGGCTAAAATTAAGTTACCATAAGACACCGAAATATTATATCTGGGTAATGACTCACTACTGTTTGCTAGAATCTGCCATAAGTGTTTATGTGTATCTAAAGTATAGTAGTATATTGAATTCCCTACATTAAAAAATCGAAATATTTAAATTAGACAGTAAAAAATTATAATTTTAAGATTAATTTATAAATTATTATAATTTAAATTTTACTGCTTGATGAAACTAATATTGTAAGTCATACACTGTAGCAATCGAAACATCGGAACGTACATTTATATAATAAATGTTTCAGTTCCAATGCATTTAAAAAAATACTAGTAAATAAAAATGGACACTTGCCTTTTCAAAGTTTATAATAGACACTAATTTCAGTTTATCTATAATTAAAGCAAGTAACATAAATTACCACCATAAAATATTTAACTACATTAACCAAGTACCTATTTGTGAAATTTCGCGATGACTAAATTGATTGATATTTAAATAAATTTGAAGTTCCAAAATGTACCTGCCGTAAAATTTAAAAATCTACGACTAATCAAATTATTGGCAACATCGGAGGAGTTTAGTTGTGTACGAGAAGAAATATATACGGATCCCAAAAGTGTTTTAACCTATTACGGAGTCCACTTAATCCGACGTGTTGGTCGGAGTCCACATAAAGCGCTACCCAGATAATAATATACACGGTGTATATTCGCCTGGAGTTAGTATAATACCGTTTTATTATTATTATATTATTAAATATATATATATATATATATATATATATATATATATATATATATATATATATATATATATATATATATATATATATATAATTTTTATGTTGAAGGTATTAGTCATGTTGTAACTGGTTGATTGACACCTAGTATATGCCAATAAAAAAAATTAAAATCTTCAAAGACACCAGGAACGTACAGTCCTAAGAGAATATGATGCCAAAGGTACGTGCTTTAGATGCAAAATGCCAGGCCACATCCGTAAAAAACGTAAATACCCCTGGAAAAAATTCTGTTCACGTTGCGACAAAGATGGAGTTTACAGCACTTGCTGCTATATAAGGCGTCAGGGAAACGAATAATAGACTGGAGTAATAACGAGTCGTCCCAGTTTGTGGAGCAAGATTCAACTCCATTCGTTCTCTCCGTTACACAACCAGCGAACAACGACTTTTGACTTTTAGCATCATTAAAAATCGGGCATAAAACTTACAGAGCTAATTTGTACAGTGACTATTAAAAATTATGCCGGAGACACAATAGCACAGGCATAGTCTCTAGAAAACTATAGCGTAAAAACAAAACTAGCGAACGCTTCATCGATGGAACTAAATAAAAAATTAGCTATCAATTGCGAGATAAATAATTTACAGACCCGCATACATTTATTATAATGAACGGATTAACAGAAGATGCTATACTCGGAGTAGAATTTATTAGGAAAAGTTCTATCGAACTTAAATTCGATTGAGATATGAGTACACAACATACACAGTTTCCAGAAGAAACTTGTAACCTTTGAAGGACACTACTCAAAATACGGATCTAGGATTCCTAAGAAAAGAGTTAAGGGAATTCGAGAAAGTAAGAGGACCCAACAACTTAATAAAACACGAAATAAAGTTGAAGGAGACATGCGACCCCGTCAAGCAGCCGTATAGACGGCACAACCCCGCAATGTTACAAATTATTAACCAAGAAGTGGACAAGTTGTTAAAGGAAGGAACTATCGAACCCTCCATAAGTGGCTGGAGTTCACCGATTGCACTAGTTAGAAAAAAAGACAACTCGTACAGATTTTGTATCGAATTTCGAAAGGTCAACGAGCTATCAGATAAAGACGCATATCAGTTACCCAGAATATCAGAAATTCTGGATAGGTAAATTTTATTTCTACCTTTGATCTAAAACAAGGTTACTTTCAAATACTTTTGGAAGGGACAAGCCGCCCAGTAACAGCATTTAGCGTACCCAGAAAAGGCCACTTTTAATTTAGAACTACTCCATTTGGCGTGCATACCTCTGGAGCAACTTTCCAACGCCTACCGGATAAAGTAATATCTCCCGATATAGAGTTTGCATTCGCCTACTTAGGTGACATCGTGGTAATATCGAAGACACTCCAAAAGCATTTACATCACCTACAAGAAGTATTTCTAAGACTGACAAAGGCTAGATTACAGCTAAACTTCGAAAAATACACATTTTGCCAGCAGAATTTAGATACTCGGGATACGTTGTTGGGACAGAAGGAATCAGAATCGATCCAGAGAAAACCAGCGCTATTACCGAACTTATAGCACCGAAAAATGTGCGTCAACTCCGCCGTTTTCTGGGAATAACTTCATGGTACCGCCGATTCATAGAAAACTATTCAACAATAGCACGACCACTAAACATGCTTCTGAAAAAGAAAATAAAATGAAAATGGACCGATAAACAGGAACAAGCTTTTAAAGAGCTTAAATCGAAACTTACACCAGCCCCAGAGTTAGCCTGCCCAAATTTTTTAAAAACATTTTACCTGCAAATAGATGCGTCAAACTGTCGACTTGGTGTTGCATTAACGCAGAAGTATGCCAGACAAGATAAAGTGATCGCATATGCCATTCGAACTTTCACACCGGCCGAGACAAAATACTTCACAACCGAAAAATAATGCCTGTCGGTTGTATATGGAATAAAACAAATGAGGTAATACATAGAAAGATACAATTTTAAGGTTATCTCAGACCATTAGTCCTTGAAATGGCTAAAGAATCTCAAAAATCACTCGGGTCGATTAGCCAGGTGGAATTTAGAACTACAACAATACGACTTTGAGGTAATATACAGAAAAGGAGTCCTCAACAAGTTAGCTGATGCTTTATCCTGGCAACCACAAGACACTCGTAGCGAAGAACGAGAGCTGGAATTATTAGCATCAGCACTAGAATCGTGAAAATGGTACGATAATTTATACAGAGAGGTCCTCCGAAACCCAGACAGATTTCCGAATTTACAAATATTAGACGGCAGACTGTTTAGAGTAGCCCAAATTTAGCAGACCCAAAATTTAACAATCCATGGAAATTATGCGTACCAAGGTATAAAAGGAAAGAACTTTTAAAGGAGAATCGCGACACGACTACAGCAGGTCACTTAGGAATTGCGAAGACAATTTGCCGAATGGCGCAAAAATACTACTTGCCTAAAATGTTTAAACAAATTGCAGACTATGTTAGAGCCTCTAGGCTAAATTGTCAGTATAAATTGTCACAAATGCAACCAGCAGGAAAAATGCAGCCATCCTTTGTAGGATACTGTCATACTTGGCATACTGTCTCAATCGATTTAATGAGGTCATTCCCAAGATCTACAAAACGGAACATTTTCATTTACGCTCAAAAGTATTTATACAGTTCGGAATCCCAAAGAAAGTCTTCTCAATTCACAAGTAGCAATTTTAAAACATTCCTAAAAGCATACAACATAATGTAACGATACGATCGTTAATAATCTAACAGTTTGAACGATAGCAAACCGAATCCCTACATAGCTACTAATTTGACGCCATTGGAGTATGCAACCCACAATACTATCTCTTATATTTCATTTTATGACTTTCGAACATCGATATATCGATTGATAATATAATCGATTCCCTTGTCAGTGGAGGAGAAGAAACCTAACCTTCTTGAAGGGAATTCTGGCCATTTTGGAACAGACCTTCCTAAAGAGAGGTTGTGGAGTTTAATTGCCGCGGGCAGAATCTTATGAAGGAAGAGAGCTAAGTTATTTTTGTTATTTTTTTTTGGGGAATGGAATGAGTTTTTAGTTACAAGAAGTTACAAGAAGTTATTTAGTTTATGTGAAGTTATTTTATTTTATGGAAAATAAAACTTCCAAAAGATTCTGGTGGGTTACCACAATTTACATGTAAATTTACGAGTCCTAAATCATTTAAACTTTCTCACCTTATTAAAAATATCCAACAATCATTCTTAATTTTTTTATACACATATATAATATATTCCAGTGTAGTAACATTAAATATTTGAGCCAAGGTCACTTAATGACAAATATATTCTAGTTTTTGTTACTAGAACAAAAACTATATTAAGTACAAGAACACAGAATAAAAAGTTTTTTTTGTTCTCTTGTAGCCCGCCGGCTCCAACCTCCACAACTGGAATTATTTAATTTTTGATTTGGGGAAGAAGATTTTTTTTAATTTGCGAAGAAACTTGGATTTGGGGAAGAATTTTAGTTTTAATTTCTGGTTGGTCTGCCAGACCTTAAAAGCGGTTACAAGGAACATAGACAGTAGCTGATCTTAGAGCCGATCCACTATCTGGACATTAGACAGCAGATTAGGGAACTCCCTTTCCAGAAATAAGGCTACTAAGGACATTTATTTTCTTTTTTAAATCTATTAGTAATTTAAATTTAAATTTTTTTTATAATATATACATATATATCTTGGATACTTAGGCCTTCAGCCTAAGTGGGTTACCAAAACAGGTTTGCGCACAATCCCTGGGTAGTACCCTCAACTTGCTGAATCCTTTTACTTGTCTTAATTTTATTTCCTATTTACTTTGAATTTGTTTATTTATTAATATTTTATATAACACTTATAATAAGTTGTCAGGATATATTATCTAATTTTATGGTCAGTTCTATGTACCTACCTTCATAATATCAAATTGATGTAGTATTGTTCCAATTGCTTAACTGACTATTGTCATACTTTTAAACTGCCTTTTCATACTGCCTTGTCATACTTTTTTAAACTGGTATAATTATTTTATTTTTCTGTAATATTTTAATTACTATTTACTCCATGTGAGTTATTCAAACAGTTTTAACATAACCTTTTACCTCATTGTTAGAGGACTGCAGATCAATTGTTTTTTGTATATATTTATATTTTTGGGTCCTAGTTTTAGGTAACTGTTCTTTGTAAATATATTTTGGGGGATATATTTGAGTAATTGTTTAGTGCTTATAAGTATAGGGTTGGGATAGTACATTAAGTTTATAATATAGTGTATAAAGCATTTTAGATTTTTATTTGTTTCCTATCATCTTTTATTTTCAG